>NW_019943471.1:177844-186122 GCF_002910315.2 Salvelinus sp. IW2-2015 | reverse complement strand
GACAGACAGACAGACAGACAGACAGACAGACAGACAGACAGACAGACAGACAGACAGACAGACAGACAGACAGACAGACAGACAGACAGTGTTTCAGTCAGAGCGTTAGCTCCTGGTTGTCCCTGAGAATCAGGAGCCAGTTGTCGTGTCTAACCGTGAAGCATGTTTGAAGTTCAAGGCCAGGCACGCCGGGCGATAAGTCTCCCGTTGTCGTCACGAAGACTGGAGAATCCATTCCTGTGGGAACAGGAAGACAGAACAGTGGTGGGTGATGTCACCGAGGCCCTACGACTACTTGGACACTACAGTGTACTGTCCTACATGATATCAATACATCAATTACCTGTGGTTCTACTATACAGACAGGAGAGGAGAGAGGAGAGAGGAGAGAGGAGAGGAGCAGAACAGGTACATCACAGTTAAAGACAATAACAGTACAGTCGTCAACATGGGAGTCAATCAATTAATAAATCAATCAATCAAATGTATTTATAAAGCCCTTTTTACATCAGCAGATGTCAGTGCTTATACACAAAACCCAGCCTAAAACCCCAAACAGCAAGCAAGGCAGATGTAGAAGCAAGGTGGCTAGAAAAAAACTCCCTAGAAAGGCAGGAATACCATGAAATTGGGGAGGAAAAAGGGGTAGAAAAAACCTTCTAATTAAACATTATTTTTATTCAAAACAATAAAATTTTAAAAAGAACAGTTGAAACTAGAGCAGCAGCACGACAAGGTGGACTGGGGACAGCCAGGAGTCATCAGGCATGGTCCTAGGGCTCAGGTCCTCCGGGAGGAGAGAGAGAGATGGGAGAATTAGAGGGCGCATACTTAAGATCACACAGGACACCAGATAAGACAGGAGAATTACACCAGATAGGACAGGAGAAATACACCAGATAAGACAGGAGAAATACACCAGATAAGACAGGAGAAATACACCAGATAGGACAGGAGAAATACACCAGATAAGACNTACACCAGATAAGACAGGAGAAATACACCAGACAAGACAGGAGAAATACACCAGATAAGACAGGAGAAATACACCAGATAAGACAGGAGAAATACACCAGATAGGACAGGAGAATTACACCAGATAGGACAGGAGAAATACACCAGATAAGACAGGAGAAATACACCAGATAAGACAGGAGAAATACACCGGATAAGACAGGAGAAATACACCAGATAAGACAGGAGAATTACACCAGATAAGACAGGAGAATTACACCGGATAGGACAGACTGACCCTAGCCCCCCGATATATAGACTATTGCGGCATAGATTCTGGAGTTAGCTTTGTTTGTTTTTATTGTCCTCAATCAGGTTGTGAAAGGCTACTGATTGAGTAGCAGTGAGGTCTCTTCGATATTGCACGGTACTATCTTTCCAAGCTAATCGGGAGATTCCAGTTTTGTGGTGCACCATTTCCATTCCAATTTACTGGAGCTTGCTTCAGGGTTTAGGTATTTTCGGTATACCAGGGAGCTCATTTCTTGTTTTTTGTTTTTTAAATGTGCCACTGCATCTAATGTGTTACACAAGGTTAAGTTTAGGTCCTCAGTTAGATGTTCAACAGATTTTTTGACTCCTGACGTCCTTGGGTAGGTGGAGGGAGTCTGGAATGSCATCTAAGAATCTTTGGGTTGTCTGAGAATTTATAGCACGGSTGTCACGTTCCGGACCTATTTTATGTTATTTTTGTATATGTTTAGAGGGTCAGGGGGGGGGGTGAGTTGGGGTGGGCATTATATGTTTTGTGTTTCTTGTTTAGGTCACTTGTAATTAGCCTTATATGGTTCTCAATCAGAGACAGGTGTTTGACGTTTTCCTCTGATTGAGAACCATATATAGGTTGGCTGTTCACACTGTTTGTTTGTGGGTGATTGTCTCCTGTGTCTGTGTCTATGTTTGCACCATACGGGACTGTTTTGTTCGTTCGTCGTTTTGTTTGTAGTAAGTACTTGTTCGTTCGTTCTTCGTGTTTCATGTAAGTTCGTGGTCCAAGTCTGTCTACATTCGGTTTGTTATTTTGTTTAGTTGTCAAGTATAGTTCGTTTTGTCTTGTTCAATAAATTCATTATGTCTTATTCCAACGCTGCATTTTGGTTCAATCTTCGGATGAAGAGGAGGAGGAACGCCGTTACCACAGCTTTTGATGATCCTTGGTTGGGGTCTGAGCAGATTATTTGTTCCGTTTGCAAATCCTAGTCCAGGATTATGAAAAAAAAAATATTTTATATCCACAATATTTATTCCACAGGACAAAACTAGATCCAGAGTATGACTGTGGCAGTGAGTAGGTCCAGAGATATGTTGGACAAAACCCAGTGAGTTGATGATGGCTCCGATGATGGACTTTTACATGTGAATATTAAAGTCACCAAAAATTTGAATATTATCTGCTATGACTACAAGGTCCGATAGGAATTCAGGGAACTCAGTGAGGAACGCTGTATATGGCCCAGGAGGCCTGTAAACAGTAGCTATAAAAAGTGATTGAGTAGGCTGCATAGATTTCATGACTAGAAGCTGAAATTTGCTATCGTAAATGTTAGCAACACCTCCGCCTTTGCGGGATGCACTTGGGATATGGTCACTAGTGTAACCAGGGGGCGAGGCCACATTTAACACAGTAAATTCATCAGTCTTAAGCCATGTTTCAGTCATGCCAATCACATCAAGATTATGRTCAGTGATTAGTTCATTGACTATAACTGCCTTTTGAAGTGAGGGTGAGATGTGAGATACTATCACAATCTCTTTCAATACTGACAGGAATGGAGGAGGTCTTTATTCCAGACCTAGACTAAGGCACAGACACGGTCTCGATGGGGAGAACTGAGCTGACTACACTGACTGTGCTAGTGGCAGACTCCACTAAGCTGGCAGGCTGGCCTGCACCCTACCTCATTGTGGAGCTAGAGGAGTTAGAGCTATGTCTATGTTCGTAGATAAGATGAGAGCACTCCTCCAGCTAGGATGGAGTCTGTCACTCCTCAGCAGGTCAGACTTGGTCCTGTTTGTGAGTGAGTTCCAGAAAGAGGGCCAATTATCTACAAATTCTATCTTTTGGGAGGGGCAGAAAACAGTTTTCAACCAGCGATTGAGTTGTGAGACTCTGCTGTAGAGCTCATCATTACCCCTAACTGGGAGGGGGACAGAGACATTTACTCGATGCTGACACATCTTTCTAGCTAAGTTACACACTGAAGTTAAGCTGCGCTGGCTAGTCGCCAATGACTAGGGTTTTCAATATGCCAGAGCTAATGTTGGGAGGATTCGGCGTCTCAGACCCCGTAACGGGTGGAAGAGAGACCTGAGAASGCTCGGCCTCTGACTCCGACTCGTTGCTTAGTGGTGAAAACCGGTTGAAAGTTTCTATCGGCTGAATGAGCGAAACCGGTTGAGACAGGAGAATACCGACAGCATTTATTTCCAGAAGCCGTGAGAAAATTGTCCGGCTGCGAAGACTGTGTAGGGGGATTAATACTACTAGCTGTATTTACTGGTGGTCTAGACGGTATCATCCTTTCCTACACTGAAGCTGGGCTTGCAACACGTCTATCCTCACCATAAGGCAATAGTTCTCCTGTATATTATGAGTTCAGCGACTGCAATGACAAGACACCATGTTACTGAGCTTTTTCCGGACGGAGGAGGTCCTGCAGATCCATGTCCAGATAAAGCGTCCGGAGTGAAAAAGTTTTTTTGTTTTTTAAAAAAGGGCAAAACTAAGATGTCGGGGAAAAAAGAGTTAAATACGGAGTTTGATTAAATAGTTATTAAGAGTAAAAAGGAAACCGTTTGGCAGGCAGCCAAGTAGTAACAAACAGTACAGCATTACGGAGAGTAACAGTCAGTCATATTCAGCCAATCATGTGTCAATGTTGGCCCCAGGTCTCTGAGACACAGGGCTCACCCAGAGAATTGGGACTAAATCTGCTTTAATCGCTGTGTCCAAACAGCCTGTAAGCCTCCAGTCACCCTCCGCCCAGCTTACTGTTGGATCTACTCATCAGGCCTCAGGCTGCATCAAGTGGTGAACAAACACAGAACGCAGACAGTCAGCTAGCCAGCCAGTCAACCAGCCAGCCAGCCAGTCAGCCAGTCAGCCAGCCAGTCAGTCAGCCAGTCAGCCAGTCAGCCAGCCAGTCAGTCAGTCAGCCAGCCAGTCAGCCAGCCAGCCAGCCAGTCATCCAGCCAAACTCCATGAAAAGAAAGAAGCAGAGCCTCTCATTTCTTTATTTAATTAGACATTTTCAAAACGTTTTTTTGTGTTGTTCATTTCTTTGTTTGTCTTTGTGATTCCCTCCTAGCTGGGATATAACCTGGCTTAATGGGATAGAGAGGGCAATGATTATTTCACGTTGAAGCAGGAGGCTTTTCTTGTCACTTCATACTGTAGGTTTATTTGCCTGGCAGCAAACAGCTCATTGTGTGGATGTGAAAGAGAGTAGAGGAGTGTAACAGAGACCTGGGAGGGCTGAGAGAGAGGGGGGAATGTCCCAGGTTCACCTGCTGGTCACAGGGAGAGTACATACAACCTAGGAATACCTGTTGGCAAGTGGAAAGGTGTGTGTGTGAGTGTGTTTGAATGCGTGCCTGCATGTGTGTATGAATGGGGGACTGTACTGTTCCACTGTTCCCTTACGGTACAGTACTTTACCCAGCCCGGGGACTGGCTGTGGGACTGACTGACTGACTGAAGTTGGAATATCGGGCTGTCAATGGGTGTGTGTTGTGTGTGGTGTGTTGGGTGTGTGTTGTGTGGTGTGGTGTGTGTGTGTTTGTCGTGCGTGCGTGGCTGCGGAAGTGAAAGAGAGAGAGATTCTACAACTGCAGAACCCAGAGATTGCTAAACTGCAGAACCCAGAGTTTCTAAAACGCAGAACCCAGAGTGTTCTAAACTGCAGACCCAGAGTTCTAAACTGGCCAGAACCCAGGGTTTCTTGAAACTGCAGACCCAGAGTTTCTAAACTGCAAGAACCAGAGTTTCTAAACTGCAGGAACCCAAGAGTTTCTAAACTGCAGAACCAGAGTTTCTAAACTGCAGAACCAGAAGTTTTCTAAACTGCAGGAAACCCAGGTTCTAAACTGCAGAACCCAGGGTTTCTAAACTGCAGAACCAGGGTTTCTAAACTGGCAGAACCAGAGTTTCTAAACTGCAGAACCAGGTTTCTAAACTGCAGAACCCAGGGTTTCTAAACTGCAGAACCAGGGTTTCTAATGCAGAACCCAGGGTTTCTAAACTGCAGAACCCAGAGTTTCTAAACTGCAGAGAACCCAGGAGTTTCTAAAACTGCAGAACCCAGAGTTTTCTAAACTGCAAGAACCCAGAGTTTCTAAACTGCAGAACCAGGGTTTTCCTAAACAGTCGAGTCAGCATTTCTCTGCAAGACTGGAACAAAACCACACTAGAGCAGTTCCCATACACACATATACATACAACACTGACAACACACACACGCACACGCACACGCACACGCCACACACACACAGAGAGAGAATCACACTTCCATCTTGACCAAGTCATCACAGAAACTAGCAATAAAAAACTCTCAAATCGCATCTGATTTTACATAGACTCATTTTTTCTCCTTGTATTTCATCCAAACGAGATTTCTCAAAAAACTCCCAGCATAACTGTGTAGCTCATGTCTAGACTGAAGGCTGGCTGTGGCTTTCATCAGTGGCCCTCGCATCTGTGGCCTCTCATACAGTGGCCGCGCTCATCTGTGGCCTCTCATCTTGTGGCCTCTCATCTGTGGCCCGCTTCATCTGTGCCTCTCATCTTGGCCGTCTCATCAGTGGCCGCTCATCTGTGCGCCTCTACAATCTGTGGCCTCTCACTTGGGCTCTCATCAGTGCCGCTCATCTGTGGCCTCTCATCTGTGGCCTCTCATCTGTAGGCCTTCTCATCAGTGGCCTCTCATCTGTGCCTCTCATCAGTGGCCCTCTATCAGTGGCCTCTCATTCAGTGGCCTCTCATCAGTGGCCTCTCATCAGTGGCCTCTCATCTGTGGCCGCTCATCTGTGGCGCCTCATCTGTGGCTCTCATCTGTTGACCTCTCATCTGTGCCTCTCATCAGTGGGCCTCTCATCAGTGGCCTCTCATTCAGTGGCCTCTCATCAGTGGCCCTTCTCATCTGTGGCCTCTCATTCAGTTGGCCTCTCATCAGTGGCCTTCTCATCAGTGGGCCTGCTCATCAGTGGCCTCTCATCAGTGGCCTCTCATCTGTACTCTCATCTGTGACCTCTCATCTGTGACCTCTTCCATATGTGACCTCTCATCTGTGACCTCTCATCTGTTGGACCTCTCATCTGTTGACCCTCTCACTCTGTGACCTCTCATCTTGTGGCCTCTCATCTGTGCTCTCATCTGTGGCCTTCATCTTGTTGGCCTCTCATCAGTGGCCTCTCATCAGTGCCTCTCATCAGTGGCCTCTCATCTGTGGCCTCTCCATCTGTGGCTTCTCGACTCTGTGGCCTTCATCTGTGGCCTCTCATCTGAACTCTAATGAATGAAGTGAACGCAACCAACGTGGGCCGCTCCTGAGGTGCCGTCATGTTTAAGTGTTGAAACTCATAACCCCTGGGTAGGGGCTAAACCATATAACCCAACCAGCCCACAGTCTACGGCCACCTGTCTATAACCCGACCCACCCACCAGTCCTACGCCCTGTCTATAAACCCGACCCAGCCCACAGTCTACGGGCACCTGTCTATAAACCCGACCCAGCCACAAGTCTACGGTCACCTGTCTATAACCCACCCCAGCCACAGTCTACGGTCACCGTTCTATAACCCGAACCCACCCACAGTCTACGGTCACCTGTCTATAACCCGACCCAGCCACAGTTTGACGTCACCTGTCTATACGCCGACCCACCCACAGTCCACACTGTCTATAACCGCGACCCAAACCCACCAGTCACCTGCTCTATAACCCGACCCACCCACAGTCTAACGGTCAACCTGTCTATAACCCCCGACCCACCCACCAGTTCTACGGTCACCTTGTCTATAACCCGACCCACCCACAGTCTACGGTCACCTGTCTATTAACCCGACCCACCCACAGTCACCTGTCTTATAACCCGACCCACCCACAGTCACCGTCTATAACCCGAACCCCCCACAGTCTACGGTCACCTGTCTATTAACCGATCCCACCCACAGTCTACCGGTCCACCTGTCTATAACCCGACCCAGCCAACAGTCTACGGTCACCTGTCTATAACCCCGACCCCACCCACAGTCACCTGTCTATAAACCCCGACCACCCACAGTCACCTGTCTAGTTTACACCCAACCCACCCAAGTCTACGGTTCACCTGTCTATAACCCGACCCAGCCACAGCAACGGGTCACCTTGTTCTATAAACCCGAACCCACCCACAGTCTACGGTCACCTGGTCCTATAAAACCCGACCCCAGCCCACAGTCTACGGTCACCGGTCTATAACCGAACCCAACCCACAGTCTACGGTCACCTGTGCTATAACCCGACCCAACCCCCAGTCTACGGTCAACCTGTCTATAACCCGACCCCAGCCACAGTCTACGTCACCTGTCTATTAACCCGCACCCAGCCACAGTCACCTGTCTATAACCCGACCCACCCACAGTCTAGCGTCACCTGTTCTATAAAACCCGACCAAGCCCGACCCAGCAGACAAAACGGTCCTGATTCCATCCAGTCAAAAGCCATGTAGCTTAAAGCAGTTGAGCCTGTTAGGCCAATAACCGAAAGGTTGCTGTTCCAAATCCCTGAGCTGTCTAGGTTTCAAAAATCCTCTCCATGTGACCTTAAAGCAAGGCTCTGAACCCTACTTATTCCTGTAGAGTCTCTCTGAGTCTCCGCTAAATGACCTAATGTAGACGTCTCTCCCATCAGCCACTCTGTCTATATCCTGTTCCCACCTCATCTTCCAATCGGCAGATTAAAATGGAGAGAACAGTAGGAGAAAACCAGATGAGTGGAGAGAAACCAGATAGTGGAGAGAACCCAGAGTTAGTGGAGAGGAAACCAGATTAGTGGAGAGAAACCATTTAAGACAATAGTGGAGAGAAACCAGGATAGTGGACGAGAAACCAGATAGTGGAGAGAAACCAGATTAGTGAGAGAAACCAGAGTAGTGGAGAGAAAACCAAGAATAAGTGGAGAGAACAGATTATGGAGAGAAACCAGATTAGCTGGAGAAGAAACCAGATTAGTGGAGAGAAAGAAACCAGATTAGTGGGAGAGAGAGAGAGACACAAGAATGCAAGT
>NW_019943471.1:175625-176743 GCF_002910315.2 Salvelinus sp. IW2-2015 | reverse complement strand
GCTCTAACACTGTTATTTTGGGCCTCCGTCTCTGTGGCTTCGTAGCCGTCTCACTGTTTGCATATAAAAGTTGTGCTGTGGTGTTGTCAACAAACCCAAATCTGACTGCAGACCAACAGAGTTCCATGCAATTCAGTCACCATAACTACAACAACCAATCATAATGTCCTGAAAGAAGAGGAGAAGGACTGTGTGCTCGAACAGATCTCAGCTCGCCCCTGTCATGTGGTGTCACCCCAGAGCCAGGACAGATGCAATGGGTCATTTCAGGGGGGGAGAGAGAGGGAATAGAGAGGGAGAGAGAGGGCAGAGAGAGAGAGAGCAGAGAGAGAGAGAGCGTGAGCGATGGAAGAGAGGGAGAGAGAGTGAGGGAGGAGAAGAGAAAGAGAGCGAGGGAGTGAGGTAGGGAGAGGAGGAGGAAGACAGAACGAGAGAGAAACAAGCTGACACTCATCTACAGCCAAGAAGGGAGAAAAARAGAGAGAACATCGTAAAATGCAGCYAGCTCTTCCTAGGCTGCGTGCTCCTAAGAGATCTGAGGGCAGGTTTTGATTGGCCTCATCTTCAACTTAGAGTCTATATTTAAAAAGACAGGATCTACTGGATCATTTAATTTGATTGAATGATTGAATTAGATCCATTAGACGACAGAGGGAGGGAGAAAGAGAGAGAGAGACAGAGGGAGAAAAATAGAGAGAGAGAGAGAGAGAGAGAGAGAAAGAGAGAGAGAGAGAAGTAAAGAAAAAGAGAGGCAGGGAGGGAGGCCGGAGGAGAAGTGTTGGCAGGAGTCCAGGTTATTAATGTGTGACAATTAAAAGCAGCCAGAGGGGGGGGCTTGTGGTGTTGTTCATAAATAACAAGCAAACTGACAGCTCATAAAGATCTGAATGGAAAGAGAAAAAGAGTGTGAGAGAGGGTGTGTGGTGTGTGTACTATCGCTCTCTCTCGCTTTCTCTGTTTCTGTGTGTGTGTGTGTGTGTGTGTGTGTGTGTGTGTGTGTGTGTGTGTGTGTGTGTGTGTGCTCTCTCTGCTCTCTCCCTCTCTCTCTCTAACCGTCTTCCCTCCCTCCCTCTCTCTCTCTTAACCGTCTCCGCTCCTCTCTCTCTCTCTCTAACCGT
>NW_019943471.1:166532-173682 GCF_002910315.2 Salvelinus sp. IW2-2015 | reverse complement strand
GAGAGGGAGAGAGAGCGAGATGAGAGGATGGTGCTATTAAATACCAGTTAAATTGGAGTTATTAAAATACCTCTTTCATCCCGTATGATCGGGTTCTCCATTGGAGGCAGCAGACACCTCTAGCAGGTTCCGTGGGTTATGCAAGGCCGGGCGGCCCGTGTGGTGTGGTGAGGTGGGGATGGGTTAGACCCCGGCGCTGCACGATGTGGTGTTGTGAGGTGGAGGCAGGATGGGGCAGGCAGGGTTAGGTTAGGCTCATTGAGTTGTGTTGTATTTGGTTAGTCGCGTAGGAGATTCCATACATACACATGTAAGGGCGTCACTGTTGACGCTGATCCAGTTTCTGGTTCATTACATAACAGACGATTCCCCTTTCTGGTTGATTTTCCAGTTGTTGTTTGATTTTTGTTTTTTAAAGTTGTATTTACTTTAAACTTTTTTTCAACAAGCAAATAAATAAAGAAACAAAAAACAAATGTTTCTAAACATTGTACAGCATAAAACATTGAGCCTGACATCCAGACATATCCTCCAACATAGCACACATACACAGTCAAATAGTATCTCACAAGCTACAGTACAGAACTAAATGGCTTCACAAGCATAAGTCATCACCTCCCAGTCTTAGAAACAACATGACAAATAAAATTCAGCTTCTAGAATTGTCATTTCTAGCAGTGGTTCTAGAAAGCGTTTGTTCATAACATGCTACATCCAACATTTGATTGTATCCACAGTTTCAGAGTAGGAGTGACTCTTCCAGATTCTAAGGATGACTCTAGCTGCTGTAACCATACCAACAGTGATCAGTGCAAATTCCTCATTTGTTCCATTAGATGACTCTGTTCGCCCAAGAGACATAWTCTGGGTGAAACTGGAATTGTTAACCCCAACCGTTCCTCCACATATTTCTAAACCTCCTTACAGAAAGATACAGGAGCACTAATGTACATGACCGTAAAAATGTCCCAGGATCCTTTTGGCACACAAAATTGTTGTTCAGCCACATCTTCTGAGACTTTGTTGGGGTCCAATAAAACCTAAGTAGTATCTTATATTGAGTAAGATTCCCCCTGGCTTCAACCAGGTATCATCTTCAATTTCAATTTGTCGTATTGTTCTGAGGTTTTTTACAGTCTTTACTCTGCTGATGACTAAATATTGAGGTAAAGAAAATGGCTGCTTTAATGTTTGGGTCATTTCAAATACTCCTGTGTTGGGGTTCTTTCCTGGATTTTGTTGATCGCCGGTTAACAAACATTCCTTCAATTGTAAATATTTCCAGAAATGGCCCTTGTCATCATATTTTGGGATAAAATCTGAGTATGACATTCATTGTACAGATCACCTATAGTATGAGATCTTTTCATTAGCTTTTGTTTCCAGTACAAGGGACTTCTTTCCTGTCCGTAGCCCTGGATGTGAAAGTCCACATATCTTGTGTACTGTTCTCCACTCCTCTTTTGGGTGTAAAAAAATTGGGTTGGGAGTTTCAACAGACCTCTCCCCTGTAAGACTATGTGACAGAATATCAACAGGGGTGAAAGGATAACTTAGTTCCCATTCTATTATTATCTAATCCAAGCCAGCATCCCCTTTACCCCAATGCTTCGCCAATTTAGCCATTTCAAATGATAAATGGTACAATTTAACATCTGGTGAAGCCGAGCCTCATCCCTTGGTGAGCACATCTGCTTCGTATTAATCCTGGGTGTTTTCCTATCCCACAAAAGGTATTTTGTTATTTTGTCATATTGTTTAAAATACCGATCTGGAAGGTTCAGGTAACATTGCAGAGTTATAATTAAATTGTGGGACCACAACCATTTGAATCACGTTGATCTTTCCTAAAAAAGAAAGTTTTATCTTTTCCCATTTTTCTACATTGGTTTTAATCTTGACTAGTAGTGGCTCAAAATGTAGTCCCATCACTTACTCCAAATTTGAGCTCAACTTAATACCCAAATATTTCATCCCAGTATGAACCCATTTGAAATGAAATTGGGGTAACGGTTCCAGAGTAACATATAGCATTAATTGGTATTGATTCCGATTTATTCCAATTAATTTTGTAGCCTGACAAACTAGTATGTAATTTAATACAAGTAAGTAATGGTGCTACAGACTGAAGAGGATCAGATACCAGCAGTAGAATATCATCAGAATACATAAGCATCTTGTGTTCTTTTCCTCCTCCATGGACACCCCTGACTTCTGTATCTGTTCTGGTCACTGTCGCAAGAGTCTAACACTATGGTGAACAGGAGAGGGGAGAGCGAACAACCCTGCCTTGTGCCTCTAGAAAATCAACAACAACAACAAAAAATGAGACATAATTCCGTTGGTAAGTACTGTTGCTTTAGGATTAGAATAAAGGACCCCTATCCATTTACAAAAGTCAGGGCCAAAATGAAATTGTCCCAGGGTTCTGAAGAGAAAAGCCCACTCTACCCTATCAAATGCCTTCTCAGCATCTAAGGAGACCGCAGCGGTAGGAACTATATTTGAGCGTGTCACGTGTGCTCCCTCTCCGGCCTCAACCAGGTTGCTTGTTTATGGCACACACCTGTCACCAGCGTTACGCACACCTGTCACCAGCGTTACGCTCATTTGCCGCATTGACACTCACCTGGACTCCATCACCTCCTTGATTACCTGCCCTTTGTATGTCACCTCCCTTTGGTTCCTTCCCCAGGCGTCATTGTTCCTGTATCTGTTTCATGTCGGTGCGCTGTTTGTGTTTCTTGTTTTGTTAATTAATTAATTAAATGCAGTCACTCCCTGAACTTGCTTCCCGACTCTCAGCGTACATCGTTACAGAATGATGACTCAACAAAGCGAAGCATCAGGAAGTGTTATTTAAAGCACACTAAAGTTTGTCTATTGTTGTAACTTAGATGATCAGATCAAATGTGATGACCAATTTATGCAGAAATCCAGGTAATTCCAATGAGTTCACATACTTTTTCTTGCCACTGTATCTCATCTTGTAACAGCATATTGTCTAAATCTACCGGAGTCAACATCAACATGTAACTCTACTACAGCATGATCTGTGAGGACGATGATCCCAATCTGGCAAACAATCACATTATTAACCAGGAAATTAGATATCAAGATGAAGTCTATTCTGGAGTGTGTCTTATGACAGAGGGAGTGTCAACGTCGTGTGTATAGGTGGCAGGGAAGTCAGGCGCAGGAGGGTTAAACGAAGTGTAAATGGAGACTTTTAATAAATGTCCACWTAACATGCTCCAAACACGAAAATATACATACATAAAATAAACATGGGTACGAGGACCCGTCGCGCACCTATACACCCAGAAACAACACTTGACATAAAACAATCTGACAAACACATGAGGGGAAACAGAGGGTTAAATACACAACAGGTAATGAATGGGATTGACAACAGGTGTGTGGGAAGACAAGACAAAACCAATGGAAGATGAAAAATGGATCGATGATGGCTAGAAGGCCGGTGACGTCGACCGCCGAACACCGCCGGGACAAGGAGAGGCAACGACTTCGGCAGAAGTCGTGACAGGGAGAAAAAAGTATATTCTCTATCATTAGGATGGACTAATCTCCATTTGTCTGTAAGGCCCATTTCTTCTGCTAGCATATGTATTGCAAGTGCCAGGTTTCTCCAGACATGACACTTGGCATTCAGACCAAAGAGTTCAATGTTGGTTTCATCAGACCAGAGAATCTTGTTTTTCATTGTCTGAGAGTCATTTTAGGTGCTTTTTGGCAAACTCCAAGCGGGCTGTCACATGCCTTTTACTGAGGAGTGGCTTCCATCTGACCACTCTACCATAAAGGCCTGATTGGTGGAGTGCTGCAGAGATATTTGTCCTTCTGGAAGGTTCTCTCATCTCCACAGAGGAACTCTGGAGCTCTGTCAGAGTGACCATCGGGTTCTTGAATGATGGTGGCCGCTGTGTTCTTGGGGACCTTCAATGCTGAAGATCTGTGCCTCGACACAACCCTGTCTTGGAGCTCTACGGAAAATTCCTTTGACCTCATGGCTTGGTTTTTGCTCTGACATGCACTGTCAACTGTGGGACCTTATATAGACAGGTGTGTGCCTTTCCAAATCATGTCCAATCAATTTAATTTACCGCAGGTAGAGTCCAATCAAGTTGTAGAAACATCTCAAGGATGATCAATGGAAACAGGATGCACCTGAGCTCAATTTCGAGTGTCATAGCAAAGGGTCTGAATGTTTATGTAAATGTTTTTTCTGTTTTTCAATTTGCAAACATTTCTTAAAACCTGTTTTTGCTTTGTCATTATGGGGTATTGTGTGTAGATTGATGAGGAAATATTTTTATTTAATCCATTTTAGAATAAGGCTGTAACGTAACAACATTTTGAAAAGGTCAAGGGGTCTGAATACTTTCCGAAAGCACTGTATATGTTGCATAACACTACCTTAATCCCATTTATAAGAGCCTCAATGCAGATACGCCTGCCAAACTCATCAGTGTTGCTTCAACATTACAAAATTAACTATTTTATCAGAATAATCACCCCATTTTGTTTGGAATGAAATGATCTGTGATAAACTACTGCATCCCAGCCTCCTCTAAATGATCTGTGATAAACTACTGCATAGTTGGAATTATTCTATACAACTGTAGTTCTAGTTTGTAATTCTATACACTGTAGTTCTAGTTGTATTCTATTAAAACTGTAGTTCTAGTTATATTCTATACAATGTAGTTCTAGTTGTAGTTTCTATAAAACTGTAGTTCTAGTTGTAATTCATAATCAACTCTGTGTTATGTTGTAGTTCTATAAAAAACTGTAGGTCTGTAGTATTTTTAACACTGATAGCCATCTCTGTTTCCTACTAACAAGAATAAAACGGGGAATCCAGTCAACGTGGACTGCTGAAAAAGATGGCAGCACTTTAGAGTTTCTAATTATCCGCATGTAAATATTGAATTCAACAGCATACACTTTCATTTGTCTTAACATATTGACTTGAGTACAGTCTAATATAAAGATAATTTACATATTAAAACATCTTGCTAAAGTGGCGTTATTGGAATGTCGACACACGCTAAAGACTTTCTTCAAGCCTAACGAGGTATTCAGAAAGGCACATCGACTAGCAACAAACAGCAAGTCTCCCCGAATCCCCCACCAAGACATGGATTAACACATTAGCCCGGGAAATCGGTAAATCTGAAGATTGTTGAGCAAATCGGAAAGATGAATACGACTTTGTGGAGTGTTGCATCTGATGAAAACAAGAAATACCGAGCTAAAGGGAAAAGTTGACGCGATACAAGAGAGGATGGATGGGGCAGAGGGACGGATTTCCACAGTGCGAGGATGGATGGGGCAGAGGGACGGATTTCCAGCAGTGGAGGATTGGATGGGGCAGAGGGATGGATTTCCACAGTGGAGGATGGATGAGGCAGAGGGACGGATTTCCACAGTGGAGGATGGATGGGGCAGAGGGACGATTTCCACAGTGGAGGATGGTGAGGCAGAGGGAGGATTTCCACAGTGGAGGATGGATGGGGAGAGGACGGATTTCACAGTGGAGGATGGATGGGGAGAGGGACGGATTTCCACATGTGGAGGATGGATTGGGCAGAGGGACGGATTTCAACAGTGGAGGATGGATGGGGCAGAGGGACGGATTTCCACAGTGGAGGATGCCGTCTCCGTCTGGACAAAGGTAATGAGAATCTGAGAAAAAAGCTGGACATATTGTGGAATCGTGTCGAAGAACTTGAGAACCAGAAAGTAGGAAGAAATACGGTGAGATTGGTTCATTCTGAAAGAGGGGAGTATGCCGACTGTGGGGTGCACGAATATGAAATTGAACGAACCATCGAGGTTAACCATCTGCCTGACGAGAATGGACCCCTAGAACGGTTCTCACTCCACTTTCTACGATCTACAGCCCGGAACAAGGCTGGGATATTTAAAGAGGCAAAGAAAAGTGTGGCGTTCAGTGAGGGAGGCTGGGTTGCAGTAGTTTACCACAGTCATTTAGAGGAGGCTGGGATGCAGTAGTTTATCAGATCATTTAGAGGAGGCTGGATGAGTAGTTTACCACAGAATCATTTAGAGGAGGCTGGGATGCAGTAGTTTATCACAGATCATTTAGAGGAGGCTGGGATGCAGTAGTTTATCACTATTTAAGAGGAGGCTGGGATAAGTAGTTTTCAAGATCATTTAGAGGAGGCTGGATAAGTAGTTTATACAGATATTAGAGGAGGCTGGGTTGCAGTAGTTTACCCACAGATCATTTAGAGGAGGCTGGGATGCAGTAGTTTACAAGATCATTTAGAGGAGGCTGGGTGCAGTAGTTTATCAGATCATTTAGAGGAGGCTGGGATGCAGTAGTTTATCGGATCATTTAGAGGGGCTGGGATACAGTAGTTATCAGATCATTAGAGGAGGCTGGGTTGCAGTAGTTACCCACAGATCATTTAGAGGAGGCTTGGGATACAGTAGTTTACCAAGATCATTTAGAGGAGGCTGGGTTGCAGTAGTTATACCACAGATCATTTAGAGGAGGCTGGGATCAGTAGTTTACACAGATATTTAGAGGAAGGCTGGGTTTGCAGTAGTTTACCACAGATCATTTAGAGGAGGCTGGGATACAGTAGTTTACAAGATCATTTAGAGGAGGCTGGGATGCAGTAGTTTACCACGATCATTTAGAGGAGGCTGGGTTGGCAGTAGTTTATCACAGATCATTTAGAGGAGGCTGGGTTGCAGTAGTTTACCACAGATCATTTGAGGAGGCTGGGATGCAGTAGTTTTACCAAGATCATTTAGAGGAGGCTGGGTGAGCAGTAGTTTTTCAGATCATTTAGAGGAGGCTGGGATGCAGTAGTTTACTAGGATCATTTAGAGGAGGCTGGGTTGCAGTAGTTTACCACAGATCATTTAGAGGAGGCTGGGATACAGTAGTTTACCACAGATATTTAGAGAGGCTGGGTTGCAGTATGTTTACCAAAGATCATTTAGAGGAGGCTGGGTTGCAGTAGTTTACACAGATCATTTAGAGGAGGCTGGGTTGCAGTAGTTACCACAGATCATTTAGAGGAGGCTGGGATACAGTAGTTTATACCACAGATCATTTAGAGGGAGGCTGGGAGATGCAGTAGTTTACAGA
>NW_019943471.1:154101-165498 GCF_002910315.2 Salvelinus sp. IW2-2015 | reverse complement strand
ATGCATAGTTTTATCGACACAGATCATTTAGATGGAGCTGGGTGGCAGTAGTTTACCACACGATCATTTAGAGGAGGCTGGGTTGCAGTAGTTTATCACAGATACATTTAGAGGAGGCTGGATCAGTAGTTATACCACAGATCATTTAGAGGAGCTGGGATGCAGTAGTTTATCACAGATCAGTTTAGGAGGCTGGATGCAGTAGTTTATCAGATCATTTAGAGGAGCTGGGTTGCAGTAGTTTACCACAGATCATTTAGAGGAGGGCTGGATGCAGTAGTTTACCACAGATCATTTAGAGGAGGCTGGGTGCAGTAGTTTTACCACAGATCATTTAGAGAGGCTGGGTTACAGTAGTTTACCACAGATCATTTAGAGGAGGCGGGGCGTAGTTTACCACAGATCATTTAGAGGAGGCTGGATCAGTAGTTACACAATCATTTAGAGGAGGCTGGGTTGCAGTAGTTTACCACAGATCATTTAGAGGAGGCTGGTTGCAGTAGTTACCACAGATCATTTAGAGGAGGCTGGGTACAGTAGTTTACCACAGGATCATTTAGAGGAGGCTGGGATGCAGTAGTTTACCCACAGATCATTTAGAGGAGGCTGGGATACAGTAGTTTACCACAGATCATTTAGAGGAGGCTGGGATACAGTAGTTTACCAAGATCATTTAGAGGCTGGGTTGCAGTAGTTTATCAGATCATTTAGAGGAGGCTGGGATGCAGTAGTTTACCACAGATCATTTAGAGGAGGCTAGGTTGCAGTAGTTATCACAATCATTAGAGGAGGCTGGGTTCAGTAGTTTATCACAGATCATTAGAGGAGGCTGGGATGCAGTAGTTTTAACAGATCATTTAGAGGAGGCTGGTGATGCAGTAGTTTACACAGATCATTTTAGAGAAGGCTGGATGCAGTAGTTTATACAGATCATTTAGAGGAGAGCTGGGATGCAGTAGTTTTAACAGATCATTTAGAGAGGCTGGGATGGCAGTAGTTTATTAACAGATCATTTAGAGAAGGCTGGGATGCAGTAGTTTAACAGATCATTTAGAAAGAGGCTGGGATGCAGTAGTTTTAACAGATCATTTAGAGAGGCTGGGTTGCAGTAGTTTACCACAGATCATTTAGAGGAGGCTGGGATGCAGTAGTTTACCACAGATCATTTAGAGGAGGCTGGGTTGCAGTAGTTTACCACAGATCATTTAGAGGAGGCGGGATGCAGTAGTTTACCACAGATCATTTAGAGGAGGCTGGGTTCAGTAGTTTATCACAGATCATTTAGAGGAGGCTGGGTAGTAGTTTACCACAGATCATTTAGAGGAGGCTGGGATGCAGTAGTTTATCAAAGATCATTTTAGAGGAGGCTGGGTTGAGTAGTACTCACAGATCATTAGAGGGAGGCTGGGATGCAGTAGTTTACCACAGATCATTTAGAGGAGGCTGGGATGCAGTAGTTTACCACAGATCATTTAGAGGAGGCTGGGTTGCAGTAGTTTATCACAGATCATTTAGAGGAGGCTGGATGCAGTAGTTTATCACAGATCATTTAGAGGAGGCGTGGGTTGCAGTAGTTTATCACGAATCATTTAGAGGAGGCTGTTGCAGTTTTACCACAGACATTAGCATTTTAGTTTATACAGCATCATTAGAGGAGGCTGGGTTGCAGTAGTTTACCACAGATCATTTAGAGGAGGCTGGTGCAGTAGTTTACACAGATCATTTAGAGGAGGCTGGGATGCAAGTAGTTTATCACAGATCATTTAGAGAAGACGGGATCAGTAGTTTATAACAGATCATTAGAGAAGGCTGGGATGCAGTAGTTTTCACAGATCATTTAGAGAGCTGGGATGCAGTAGTTTACCACAGATCATTTAGAGGAGGCGTGGATGCAGTAGTTTACACAGATCATTTAGAGGAGGCTGGGATGCAGTAGTTTACACAGATCATTAGAGGAGCTGGGTGCAGTTAGTTTACCACAGATCATTTAGAGGAGGCTGGTTGCCAGTAGTTTATCACAGATAATTTAGAGGAGGCTGGTTGCAGTAGTTACACAGAGCATTTAGAGGAGGCTGGTGCAGTAGTTTATCAGATCATTTAGAGGAGGCTGGGTTGTAGTAGTTTTACCACAGATCATTTAGAGGAGGCTGGGATGCAGTAAGTTTACCACAGTCATTTAGAGGGAGGCTGGGATGCAGTAGTTTACCACAGATCATTTAGAGGAGGCTGGGTGCAGTAGTTTATCACAGATCATTTAGAGAGGCTGGATGCAGTAGTTTATCACAGATCATTTAGAGGAGGCTGCGGTTGCAGTAGTTATCACAGATCATTTAAGAGGAGGCTGGGATGCAGTAGTTTACCACAGATCATTTAGAGGAGGCTGGTTTGCAGTAGTTTACCACAGATCATTTACAGGCGGCTGGGATGCAGTATTTATCACAGATCATTTAGAGGAGCTGGTTGCAGTAGTTTACCACAGATCATTTAGAGGAGGCTGGCGATGCAGTAGTTTACCACAGATCATTTAGAGGAGGCTGGGTTGCAGTAGTTTATCACAGATCATTTAGAGGAGGCTGGGTTGTAGTAGTTTACACAGATCATTTAGAGGAGGCTGCGGATGCAGTAGTTTATCAGATCATTTAGAGGAGGCTGGTTGTAGTAGTTTACCACAGATCATTAGAGGAGGCTGGGATGCAGTAGTTTACCACAGATCATTTAGAGGAGGCTGGATGCAGTAGTTTACCACAGATCATTTAGAGGAGGCTGGGTTGCAGTAGTTATCAGCAGAGCATATTTAGAGGAGGCTGGGATGCAGTAGTTATCACAGATCATTTAGAGGAGGGCAGGGTTGCAGTAGTTTATCACAGATCATTTTAGAGGAGGCTGGTTTGCAGTAGTTTACCACAGATCATTTACAGGCGGCTGGATGCAGTAGTTTATCACAGATCATTTAGAGGGAGGCTGGGTTGCAGTAGTTTACCACAGATCATTTAGAGGAGGCTGGGATGCAGTAGTTTATCACAGATCATTTAGAGGAGGCTGGGATCATAGTATATAACAGATCATTTAGAGAAGACTGGGATGGCAGTAGTTTATACAGATCATTTAGAGAAGGCTGGGATGCAGTAGTTTACCACAGATCATTTAGAGGAGGTGGATGCAGTAGTTTACCACACAGATCATTTAGAGGAGGCTGGGATGCAGTAGTTTCCACAGATCATTATAGAGGAGGCTGGGAGCAGTAGTTTATCACAGATCATTTAGAGGAGGCTGGGATGCGTAGTATTACCACAGATCATTTGAGGACGCAGTAGATCAGACTTTAAGGCGGCTGGATCAGTAGTTTATCACAAGATCATTTAAGAGACTTGGGTTGCAGAGTTTACACAGATCATTTAGAGGAGGCTGGGATGCAGTAGTTTTTCACAGATCATTTAGAGGAGCTGGGATGCAGTAGTTTACCACAGATCATTTAGAGGAGGCTGGGTTGCAGTAGTTTACCACAGATCATATTAGAGAGGCTGGATGCAGTAGTTTATCAGAGATCATTTTAGAGGAGGCGGGATTGCAGTAGTTTATCACAGATCATTTAAGAGGAGGCTGGGATGCAGTAGTTTACCACAGATCATTAGAGGAGGCTGGGATGCTAGTAGTTTACCACAGATCATCTTAGAGGAGGCTGGATCAGTAGTTACCACAGATCATTTAGAGGAGGCTGGGAGAGCAAGTTTTATCACAAGATCATTTAGAGGAGGCGATGCTCAGCTTATCACAGATCATTTAGAGGAGCTGGGATGCGTCGTTGATCACAAATATTTAGAGGAGGCTGGGTGAGTAGTTTTACCACAGATCATTAAGAGGAGGCTGGGATGCAGTAGTTTACACAGATCATTTAGAGGAGGCTGGGATGCAGTAGTTTACCACAGATCATTTAGAGGAGGCTGGGTTGCAGTTAGTTTATCACAGATATTTAGAGGAGGCGCTGGGTGTAGTAGTTTACCATCAGATTCATTTAGAGCGAGGCTGGGATGCAGTAGTTATTCAGATCATTTAGAGGAGGCTGGCGTAGTAGTGTTACCACAGATCATTTAGAGGAGGCTGGGATGCAGTAGTTTACCACAGATCATTTAGAGGAGGCTGGGATGCAGTAGTTTACCACAGATCATTTAGAGGATAGGCGTGGGTTGCAGTAGTTGTATCACAGGATCATTTAGAGAGGCTGGGATGCAGTAGTTTAATCACAGATCATTTAAGCGAGGCTGGGTTGCAGTAGTTTATCACAGATCATTTAGAGGAGGCTGGGATGCAGTAGTTTACCACAGATCATTTAGAGGAGGCTCTGGTTTGCAGTAGTTTACCACAGAATCATTTAAGGGGCTGCGGATGCAGTAGTTTACACAGGATCATTTGAGAGAGGCTGGGATGCAGTAGTTTACCACAGATCATTAGAGGAGGCTGGGATGCCAGTAGTTACCACAGATCATTTAGAGGAGGCTGATTGCAGTAGTTTATCACAGATCATTTAGGAGGGCTGGGTGTAGTAGTTTACAACACATCATTTAGAGGAGGCTGGGATGCAGTAGTTTATCAGATCATTTAGAGGAGGCTGGGTTGTAGTAGCTTACCAATCATTAGGAGGAGCTGGGATCAGTAGTTTACCACAGATCATTTTTAGACGGAGGCTGGGATGCAGTAGTTTACCACAGATCATATTTAGAGGAGGCGGGTTGCCAGTAGTTTATCACAAGATCATGTTAGAGGAGGCTGGGATGCAGTAGTTTATCACAGATCATTTAGAGAGGCAGGTGCAGTTGTTTATTCACAGATCATTTAGAGGAGCTGGTTGCAGTAGTTTACCACAGATCATTTACACGGCTGGGATGCAGTAGTTATAACACAGATCATTTAGAGGAGGCTGGGTTGCAGTAAGTTTACTCACAGATTCATTTAGAGAGGCTGGGGATGCAGTAGTTTATCACAGATCATTTAGAGGAGGCGGGATGCATAGTTTTATAACAGATCATTTAGAGAAGACTGGGATGCAGTAGTTATATAACACGATCATTTAGAGAGAGGGCTAGGATTTGGCAAGTAGTCTACCACAAATCATTTAGAGGAGGCTGGGATGCAGTAGTTTTACCACAGATCATTTATAGAGGAGGCTGGGGATGCAGTAGTTTACCACAGATCATTTAGTAGGAGCTGGGATGCAGTAGTTTATTCACAGAATCATTTAGAGGAGGCTGGATGCATAGTTTATAACCACAGATCATTTAGAGGAGGCTGGTTTGCAGTAGTTACTAAGATCATTTACGAGCGGGTGGAGATGCAGTAGTTTATCACAGTCATTTAGAGGAGGCTGGGTTTGCAGTAGTTCCAACAGAATCATTTAGAGAGAGGCTGGGATGCAGAGTTATTCACAGATCAATTTAAGAGGCTGGATGCAGTAGTTTACACAGATCATTTAGAGGAGGCTGGGATGCAAGTAGAGTTACCACAGATCATTTAGAGGAGCGCTAGGAACTGGTTGCAGTAGTTTATCACAGATCATTATATTAGAGGACGGCTTGGGATGCCAGTAGTTACATCACAAGAGATCATTTAGAGGAGGCTGGGATGCAGTAGTTTTACCAACAGATCATTATTAGAGGAGGCTGGGATGCAGTATGTTTACCACAGATCATTTAGAAGGAGGCAGATGCATAATATAGTTTACCACAGATCATTATAGAGAGAGAGAGCTGGGATGCAGTAGTTTATCACAGAACATTTAGAGGAGGCTGGGATGCAAGTAGTTTATCACAAGATCATTTAGAGGAGCTGGGATGCAGTAGTTTCACAGATCATTAGAGGAGCTGGGATGCAGTAGTTTATCACGATCATTTAGGAGGACTGAGGAAGCAGTATTTACACAGATCCTTTAGAGGCTGGATGACAGTAGTTTATTACACCAAGATCATATTTAGAGGAGGCTGGAATGCAGTAGTTTATCACAGATCATTTAGAGGAGCTGGGTTGCAGTAGTTATCACAAATCATTTAGAGGAGCTGGGATGCAGATAGTTTTATCACAGATCATTTAGAGGAGGCTGGGATTAGAACTACAGTTTTATAGAACTACAACTAGAACTACAGTTGTATAGAATTACAACTAGAACTACAGTTTTATAGAACTACAACTAGAACTACAGAACTAGTAGTTCTGCCTCATTGCCCTATCAAACACTAGAACATTGTGTTTTCCTGATTAACTGTAAAGGTCTCAGTTAAATGTGTTATTTGAGTGGATCCCACAGATGAATGAGGCTTTTATATGGCAAGACAAGGTACTTATTATCATTATTACTGCAGTATTAACCCTTTGATCCCCGCTGTTTGAAGACTTTTCGGGTCACTAGTGAAAATATCTCTGACTGTGGATCAGGTTTGGTCTTGTCCTGACTGAGAGAAAAGGGATTGGGGGTCCCAACGGGCGGGGATAGGTGCCTCTGGGGGTGAATAAAGGGGGTAGRAGGATGGGCCCTGGGGGTTGGAGAGAGGAACAGACAGGTTGGCTCTGAAAAAGGGTCCCTCGGATGAAACACCAGACGAAACGACACACTTGTTTGTTCTCCGGGTTTTTGGATTCAGACTTTGTTTGTTGTTCTGATCTAATAAGAACCACATAAAGGATTAACAGATAGTCTATGTATGATCCCTCTGCCTGCGATGTTCTCCCTCAGGTGTGTTTATGGCTGAATGTCTCATAGAAAATGAAGAAAGCATTTGCTCCATTGATCTTTGTTGACACATTAAACATCTTTCCCATCAAAACAGCTAGGCTGCTGGGCTCTGTTCCTGGAGCGCTCTGCTCAGCTATGTCTGAGCTCCTCTCCTCTCAGGACTCAAACTGGACCCAGTACAGCACAAATTCCTCAATCGATTGCAAAAGGCAAAGTTTTGTGGTGAAAGAGAGACAGTCGCACACAGAGAACAAAGACAGCGATAGGAGACAGAGATAGGAGACAGAGATAGTCCAAGCCAAGATCTATTTCTCCTGTCGCTGCTAGAACTGTTTGGTCACACGTGGGCCAGGCAGCTCATTGGATCAACATAAAAGGCCCGCCAGTCAGTGGGATCCATAGCTTGGTGGAACTTGTGTTACTGTTACTGCGAGGCAAAGAGGAACGGAGGCCGGCCCAAGCTAGCCAGCTGTCTGTCTGAGGGAAGGAGGGAGAGCCCAAGGAAACGTAGGAGAGTCCGGCCCAGCCCAGGCCACGGGTGTCCGGCCCAGCCCAGGCCACGGGTGTCCGGCCCAGCCCAGGCCACGGGTGTCCGGCCCAGCCCAGGCCACGCGACGGATTTGGCCATCGCTCGACACCCTCTGGGTGTCTGTCTGTTACGCCCCACCCAGCCCAGCCAACGGGTCCGGACACCCGTTTGTGCCCGGGCCGGCCGGACACCCGTGCCTTGGCCGCCGACCCAGCGCCAACGGCCCACGTTGCCGTGTCCTGACGAGGCTAAACTCAGTCAACTCTGGACCACCCCGCTCGCCTTTGAATTTTATCCCACTGTGCTCCTCTCCCTTATGTGGTCTCCCCCATCCATTCCTTCCTCTTTCCTGCCCTTCCGCTCGCTACCCTCTCCCTTTCTCTACCGTTCTCCTACCTCTTCCCACCCTCTATCCCTCTTCCTT
Organism: Salvelinus sp. IW2-2015; assembly: GCF_002910315.2. Lineage (NCBI taxonomy): Eukaryota > Metazoa > Chordata > Actinopteri > Salmoniformes > Salmonidae > Salvelinus > Salvelinus sp. IW2-2015. The sequence goes on along the minus strand of NW_019943471.1, from coordinate 157,824 downwards.
CAGTTGCCCTCCCTCCCCTCTCTTCCCCTCTGCATCCCACGACACATGGCTCCTCTTGGCTAAGCTTTGCGGCCCCTCTCGTACCCTGGGCCGTTTCCTTCCGGCCCTCGCCCTGATCTCCTTAAAATTGTGCAGCCTCCTGCTGAGCGCTGTGATTTAAACGCCACTGAGGTGAACTAGAAATCTTGACTAGTTCCACATCCAAGGCTATTGAGAATACCACTGTTGCTTTGTATAACTTGGCGCGCGTAGGCGACAGTGTTAAATGGGTTTCTGCAGTCCCAATGAAGAGACTGGCGCTGACGGCACACCTGAGGAGAGGCAAAACAATGTCTAGGCAAGGAAACGAGAGAAAATAGAGAATCTTGGACTTGGAGGACGAGAGAGAGTTTATCTCGGCTGGATGCCGCATAATCTCTGTACTATCCGTTCAGACGAGGAGGAGAGAGGGAGGAAGAGATGACTAGCTATTTTCTCGTGAGTGAGAGCGAGCGATGAGTCTCTCTTTCACCACAAAACCTTGCCTTTTGCGAGATCATTTAGAGAGGGAAGAAGGTAGAGTAGCTGTAGTAGATGTGAACGGGCAGTCCGAGGATTAGGACGTACTGAGGTGGTAGAGAAAAGGGAAGCTCAGGACCTATGAGGAGAGCTGAAGCATCAGAAGCATCCGGAGGAAAGACAAAGAGAGCCACAGCCAGCTAGCTGTTTTAATGGATAGAGAAGGAGGTGGATTTAGAGTGATTGAGGGAGGTTAGAGAACAACAAAGATCAATAGGGAGGAGCAAAAGTGCGTAGAGAGTGGAATGGAGGGAGAGATGGAGTAGAGAGGGAGGAGTTCGATTTTCTATTAAGCAAATATCAGCGAACAATTAAGACAACACGCGAAGAGAGACCGTCGCAGAGGCAGAGGAAGCATACAATAGGACTATCTGTTAGTAATCCTATGTCAATATCAGATGGTGCAGAGTTAGAGTGCAACAACAAAACAAAGAGGTTAATCTGAGAAAGCCAAAGAGAAGTAGAAACCGGAGGAGAAGAGCATAAATGAGTATGGTCCAGTTGGTCTGGGTGTTCAAATGCCGAGAGACCCTTTTTCCAGACAAAACGGACCTGTGCGCTTTCACTCGGTGACCTCCGACAACCCTCATGGAGCTCCATTTCTTGAATCCTTCGTGCAACTAACCGCGCATGTGTACAACCTTCTCCAGATGCCAACAGCCCTCTGATTGAATCCTCAAGAGACAGACCCGTCCGCAGTACAAAACCAAATCCACCACTTTCGCTTCTCTCCCCCTGCAGGGCTAGCTACTCATCGTACCCATATCCTCTGCATCATCCCTCAGTCCTAGAAGCCTGGGCTTACATTGTCTCACTAGTATGCGCCGCCGGAAAAGTCTTCAACACTATTCAGGTGCGAATCAACATCATAGTAATCGAAGTAGGCCAAGTTAAGAACCCCGTATGTGTCTACCCTCAAAATTCATTCCCCCCCAACAACAAACGACACTAGCAGGCATCTCATATATTATGATAAATAAATTACTAGTATGCTTGCCATAATAGCCTCATTCAATCTTGCTGATCCACCCTCCAAGAACTAAAACCAAACATGTAACATGAGCGGTTAACGTAATCAAGAGAACAGTCTAAGTTATTACACCCCTGTTCCTCTGTCTAGTGATTATCCAAGAACGAGTCTGTATGGCCTAATATCACTCCTCTGGAGCAGAAAACCTACTAATACTGTATTCTTTTAATGTTTGATACCGTCCCTAGTAGAAAAACCTGAGACGTAGTCTCTTAGTTGTATATCACTCATCTCAAACTGTGAACAAGAGATACCTATGTACTTCAGTATATAAACTTAGTACTCGTTGTCCTACCTCTGCTATAGCCACCCGAGTATCAGGACTGTTATTACTCACTCTCCCTTCTGTAGAATATCCAGATGACAGTACTATCATACATTTGATCCACTCTCTCCTTGTGAACCTAGAGTACATTCTTTATTATCCACTATTCTCTACTTTGAAACACAAGACTACAAGCTGTTATTATACTCCCTTACGCTTTACTAGATCGTAATCACCAAAGCCAGTCTATTCTTATAGTTTCTAGTTCTATAAAAACTGTAGTTCTAGGTGTAATCTATACAACTGTAGTCTAGTTTGTTCTATAAAACTGTAGGTCTTATATTTACACTGAAGCACTCTGTTCCTACTAACAAGAATAAAACGGGGAATCCAGTCAACGTGGACTGCTGAAGAAGATGGCAGCACTTAGAGACTTTTCTATATCCCGCAGTAAATATTAAATTGCAACAGCAAACACTTTCATTTGTGCTTACATATTGACTTGATGTACAGTCAATATAAAGATAATTACATATTAAAAATCTTGCTAATGCGTAATTGAATGGACACACGCTAAAACTTTCTCAAGCCTACATGTATCCAGAAAGGGCCACATCGATAGCAAACAAACGCAGTCCCCGATCCCCCACCAAACTGATAACACATTTAGCCCGAGAAATCGTTAAATCTGAAGATTATTTGAGCAAACGAAAATGAATACACTTTGTAGTTGCATCTGATGAAAAACAACAACTACCAGCTATAGGAAAAGTTGACGCAACAAGAGAGGATGGAGGGCAGAGGACGATTCACATGAGGATGGATGCAGAGAAGATTTCCACATGGAGATGGATGGCAGAGAGGATTTCCACAGGGAGATGGATAGCGAGGACGATTCCACATGGAGATGGATGGGCAGAGGGACCGATTCCACAGTGGAGATGGATGAGGCAGAGACGATTTCCACAGTGGAGATGGGATGGCAAGGCGGATTTCCACATGGAGGATGGATGGCAGGGACGATTCCACAGTGAGGATGATTGGCGATGGCGGATTTCCACAAGTGAGGATGATGGGGCAGAGGACGATTTCCACATGGAGGATGCCGTCTCCCGTCTGGACAAGTAATGTGAATCATGAAAAAAAGCGACATATGTGATCGTGTCGAAGAACTTAGAACAGACGGTTGATTGGTTCATCTGAAAGAGGATGATGCCGAGTGGCAACGAATACGAAATGAACACCCATCGCAGCTTAACCAATGCCTGACGAGATGGACCCCCCAGAACGGTTCTCATCCACTTTCTACCGTCTAAGCCCGAACAAGGGCTGAATTTAAAGAGCCAAAAGAAAAGGTGGCGTCAGGGGAGCTGGGTTGCAGTAGTTACCACAAATCATTTAGAGGAGGCTGGGATGCATAGTTTATCAGATCATTAGAGAGGCTGGATGCAGTATTTACCACACATTTAGAGGAGCTGATGCAGTAGTTATCAGACATTAGAGGAGCTGGATGCAGTAGTTTATCAGATTTCATTAGAGAGGCTGTACAGTATTTATCACAGATCATTTAGAGGAGTGATCAGTTAGATCACATATCATTAGAGGAGCTGTTGCAGTAGTTTACCACAGATCATTTAGAGAGGCTGGATGCCAGTAGTTTACCACTAGATCTTTAAAGAGGCAGGCTGGTAGCAATTAGTTGATCAGATCATTTAGAGACTGGATGCCAGTAGTTATCGATCATTAAGGAGGCTTCGGAACGATAGTTTTATCCATCATTAAGAGCCCTGGGCCAGTAGTTTACCACAGATCATTAAGAGCTGGAACAGGTTACCACAGATCATTAGAGAGTGGGTTGCCAGTATTACCT
>NW_019943471.1:142852-154076 GCF_002910315.2 Salvelinus sp. IW2-2015 | reverse complement strand
TCCTACCTCTCTCTTTCTCTCCCTTTCTTTACCTGAGGCTCAGGCCTGGCAGGGGAGCGCTTAGTGCTGAACGCCTAGTGGAAAGTAGAGTAAGAACCCGTGTGTCACCCTCAAATCATTCCCCCCAACAACAAACACACAGCAGCATCTCTTAGAGATTAGAGCGTAGCAACAAGCAGGTGGAGAGACCAGTCTGTATTATCCCTTCCTCTGTGAAACCAGAGACAGATCTGTTCATTTATATCCTCCTCTGTGAACCAGAGACAGTCTGTTATTATACCTCCTCTGTGAACGAGACAGTCTGTTATTATCCCTCTGTGAACAAGAGACAGTCTGTTATTATCCCTCCTCTGTGAACCAGAGACAGACTGTTATTATCCCTCCTCTGCTGAACAGAGACAGACTGTTATTATCCCTCCTCTGTGGAACCAGAGACAGTCTGTTATTATCCCTCCTCTGTGAACCAGAGACAGTCTTTTATTATCCCTTCCCTCTGTGAACCAGAAGACAGTCTGTTATATCCCTTCTCTGTGAACCAGAGACAGTCTGTTATGTATAACCTCCTCTGTGAACAGAAGACAGTCTGTTATTATCCTCCTCTGCTGAACCAGAGACAGTCTTTATTATCCCTCCTCTGTGAACCAGAGACATTCTTTATTATACCTCCTCTGTGAACCAGAGACAGTCTGTTATTATCCCTCCTCTGTGAACCAGAGACAGTCTGTTATTATCCCTCCTCTGTGAACCAGAAGACAGTCTGATCTATTATCCCTCCTCTGTGAACCAAGACAGTCTGTTATTATCCCTCCTCTCGTGAACCAGAGAAGTCTGTTATTATCCCTCCTCTGTGAACCAGAGACAGTCTTTATTATCCCTACTCTGTGAACCAGAGACAGTCTGTTATTATCCTCTTCTGTGAACCAGAGAGAGTCTGTTATTATCCCTCCTCTGTTGAACCAGAGACAGTCTGTTATTAATCCTCCTCTGTGAACCAGAAGACAGTCTGTATATTATCCCTCCTCTGTGAACACAGACAGTCTAGTATTATCCCTCCCTGTGAACCAGAAAGTCTGTATTATCCCTTCTCTGTGAACCAGAGAGAGTCTGTTTATTATCCAACCCTCTGTGAACCAGAGACAGTCTGTTATTATCCCTCCATCTGTGACAGAGACACACTGACGACAGTCTGTTATTATCCTCCTCTGTGAACCAGAGACAGTCTGTCCTTAGACATCTTATACCTCCTCTGTGAACCAGAGACAGTCTGTTATTATCCTCCTCTGTTGAACCAGAGACAGTCTGTTATTATCCCTCCTCTGTGAACCAGAGACAGTCTGTTATTATCCCTCCGTCTGTGAACCAGAGACAGACTGTATTATATCCCTCCTCTGTGAACCAGAGACAGTACTGTTATTATCCCTCCTCTGTGAACCAGAGACAGTCTGTTATTATCCCTCCTCTGTGAACCAGAGACAGTCTGTTATTATCCCTCCTCTGTGAACCATACTATGGAACTATGTGGGTTCAGGTTCTTAACACAGTATGTCAGTAGTATGATAGCGGAAGTCGGTGAAACTCCATTCTGTTTGTCCCCGCTGATGTTGACTTTGGGGGCGTTATTCCACTTATCTACTCGTATAATATCATGAAGCTAGGTTTTACAGCTTTCCAGCTTCTCTGCCCCTCTAAATGTGCCTCGTGTACCCAGTGTGTGTGTGTCACTGCCTGGGCTGGCTGACTGACTGGCTGGCTGGCCTGGTCTGGCTGGCTGGCTGGCTGGCTGGACTGGCTGGCCCGGTCTGGCTGGCTGGCTGGCGTTGCAGTGTAGGTTTTTATGTGTGTGTTTGTTCAGGAGAAAGACGACTCACAGCACAGCCTGTTCCAAGAGTGAATTCCTGGCGGCTTACAAGAACTGTTGAATGAGATGGAGGGCTCAGCACAGGAACGTAGAGAGGGAGGGAGGACAGAGGGAGGGGGGACGAGGGTCGCTGGATGGAGGGAGGAGGTTAGGAGGGTTGGTGTAGAACTGTAGGAGTGTGTGCAGGCTCTCACTAGGACAGAGGGAGACAGGGAAGGGTGGAGGAAGGGAGGGAGAGAGGGGTGGCAACCCTAACCCTAGGACAGATGGGGGAGGGAGGGTGACAGTCAGGCTCTCAGTAACATGTCTGATTAAATAACAGGATACGCTATGAAAACAGGAACATTGTTTGCCTTTTGAAAGGGCAGGAAGGGCGCTCTAATTGGCTTCCCCTAGTCTCAGCGCTGTCACCCCATTGGTGGGAGAGAGACAGCTGCTTGGCCTAGTCTGGCAGGCCTCGGACTGAAGTGGAGACACACGCTCTGCGCTACATCCAAATGCTCTCGCCTTCAGACCTAACAATGAGCAGTGTAGATTACTCCGAGAGTTGGGAGGCAGTGCAGACCGTGTGTCTTTATACTATACAACTACTACTATAGTAGTTATATAGTATAAAGTACTATAGTAGTTGTATAGTATAATGTACTATAGTAGTTGTATAGTATAAAGTACTATAGTAGTTGTTATAGTATAAAGTACTATAGTAGTTGTATAGTAAACCGTACTATGTAGTTATATAGTATAAAGTACGATAGTAGTTTGTATAGTATAAAAGTACTAAGTAGTTGTAAGTATAGTACTATAGTAGTACTATAGTATAAGTTATAGTATCAGTATAAAGTACTATAGATTATAGGTAAGGTTTGTATTAAGTATAGTACTATAGTAGTTAATAGTAATAAATACTATAGTAGTTGTATAGTATAAAGTACTATAGTAGTTATATAGTATAAAGTACTATAGTAGTTGTATAGTATAAAGTACTATAGTAGTGTGCCAGGGTCTGGTGTGGTCTGTAGTGTGAAAGGTCACCCCCTCAACTTTAATATTGCAGATTGTGGCTTCCATCAATGTAATTGTCTGCATCATTTCCAATCCCCAATATATTTGTTTTGTAAATATATAAAATATATATACGTTTTAATATACATTTTGAATATATATATTTTTCAACTGTTCTGTGATGTTTCACAAAAGTTCTGAACCTTTCTATTCTCATAGTTTCTACAGATTGTAAATTAAAGATACACATTTTTTGCTAAGAGTATTATTATATTATTGATCAATTGACTAGGTGACTTTTCAGATCACCCAGCAGTGCTATTTGCAGAGTTAGCTCCAGGTAAATGTTGCAATTCTACCGCCATTCCTGAACCTGCGACCAAAAACAAGCTACATATGGACAGTACCAAAACCAATGATCTGGTTATTCTGTCTCTTCACAGCAAAATCTGTTGTATCGACCATATATACTGCTCAAAAAAATAAAGGGAACACTAAAATAACACATCCTAGATCTGAATGAATGAAATATTCTTATTAAGTTACATTGTGTTGTTTAAGCGTTCCCTTTATTTTTTTGACCATATATATAACATTCTATTGTTTGCAAGAATTTTCTAGAATAATGTAAATTTTAATTGTGCAATCTATATCTATCCATATGGCACAGCTGTCAATTTGTTGGTCCTTAAATGAAATTATTTTCACAATTTTCTTTAACCAATTTTGGGCTTTAATCCGACAGACAAGTTCCTTACTTTCTCCCCCTTCTACTGGCCTCTTCCATTTTTGAGGTAATGCTTTAATTAGTTGGTTGTAATTTTAAGTACAGCAGACATTTTCTCTATTTTTGTTAGCTGCGTGTGTGACATAACTCCACCAGTCCCATTTATGGTGTAATTTACAAAGATTATGCTGTTTTAACATTTAACATTTAACATTTAAGTCATTTAGCAGACGCTCTTATCCAGAGCGACTTACAAATTGGAAAGTTCATACATATTCATCCTGGTCCCCCCGTGGGGAATGAACCCACAACCCTGGCGTTGCAAGCGCCATGCTCTACCAACTGAGCTACACGGGACCACGGGGCTACACGGGACCACGGGAAAACCTTTTAAAAAAAGGTTTTCCAAAAATATTGTTTTTTTGATTTGTATATTTTGAGTTTAACCACAATATTTGTTGTAATATTTGTTCTCTCTTTTCTGATGGGTTAACTGAAATTGCAACCAACTTTCTATGGCTTGTTTTAAAAATAGCAATATTTTGGAGATTATTTCATTTTCAAATAACTGAAAGTGAGAGGTTGTAATCTGAATAAAGGGGAAAAGGCCATTCTTGAACATGGGGTGAGACTTTCTTACTAATCTGYCAGAGCAGGTATTCACAAACTGGAGGGGTACACGCAATGCTGTTGGGGGTACATTTAAAAAAATAAAAATACATATATATATTTTTTTCTTCACATTTTTCAAACAGCCCATTTATATTTTCCAATGGGGCTATACATTTGGGTGAGTTTTTTCTCTCTGAGTAGCCCCGTTTCACTGCCAAAAATATATATAATGTATTAATAATAATAATAATTGATAAAATCACTGCCAAAAATCAAATTAAACCAAACCATCTAGTGTTCAGCTAAATAACAACACAATGTAAGGTGGCCGAGACAAATAATTAACATCCAATCACATTAACCGTTACTCTCTCCCGGGAATTCCACTAACGGTCCGTATGAAGCCAAACGTAGCTGCTGCYCATGTTGGTATCTAATGATGGCGCAAAAGCCACGACAGAGAGACATAGTGGAGTTTTTAATGATCCAATACATAATATAGTACATTTATAATAATTTGGTTGTAATCCAGAGAGGTTAGAAAAATGATCTAGATCCTCTATGAGGCTGTGGAGGGATCCAAATTGTGGATTTAAAAGAAAACATGAATCATCAGCATACAATGACACCTTAAGCCCTGAATGTCTAGCTATCATGACACTAGGCGAGACCCAAATGCAGATACAGGAAGCAGATGGTTGGAGTTTAAGAAGTTTAATAAATCCAAAGGGAATAGGCAAGAGAATGGTCGTGAACAGGCAAAAGGTCATAACCAGATCAGAGTCCAGGAGGTACAGAGTGGCAGGTAGGCTCGAGGTCAGTGCAGGCAGAATGGTCAGGCAGGCGGGTAAAAAGTCCAGAAACAGGTGAGGGTCAAAACCGGGAGGACTAGAAAAAGGAGAAAAGGCAAAGCAGGAAAACGGGGAAAAAAACACTGGTGGGCTTGAACGTACAAGATGAACTGGCACAGGGAGACAGGAAACACAGGGATATATACATTGGGGAAAACAAGCGACACCTGGAGACAATAACGAGGACAGGTGAAACAGGTCAGGGTGTGACACTAGGCCCTTGATATTATTGTTGGATCTGATTTTAATAGCTAAAATTTTGATGGCTGTAATAAATAGATATGCCGACAGTGGACAACTTTGTTTTACTTCCTCTTCACTGTTTAATACTTTCTGAGAAGTAGCCACTATCTACTATTTTACACCTAGGATTATTATATATAACTTTAACCCATTGTATAAGAGATTCTCCAAAATTGAAATATATATAAATTCCAGTCGTACTTTATCAAAGGCCTTTTCAAAGTCAGCTATGAATACCAGGCCTGGTTTCTCCAGATTTGTCATAGTGTTCTATAGTTTCCAGTACTTGTCTTATATTATCTCCAATGTATCGTCCATGTAAAAAAAAACTGTCTGATTCGGATGAATAATATCCGACAATACCCTTTTAAACTTATGCGCTATGCATTTTGCTAGAATTTTTGCGTCACAACACTGTAGTGTAAGGGGCGGCAAACTTTTTAAATGTACTCGATCTTTATATTTAACATGTTTCAGTAATAATCAAATCAAACCTTCTTGTTGAGTATTTGATAATCTACAATTTGTAGAGGAGTGGTTAAAACATGCTAATAATGGTCCTCTGAGTAGATCAATAAAGGTTTGGTATACCTCAACTGGTATACCATCTAGCCCTGGAGTTTGGTATACCTCAACTGGTATACCATCTAGCCCTGGATTTGTTATACCTCAACTGGTTAATATACCATCTAGCCTTGAGTTTCGTATACCTCACTGGCTATTACCATCTAGCCTGGAGTTTGATATACCTCAACTGGTATACCATCTAGCCCTGGAGTTGTATACCTCAACTGGTATACCATCTAGCCCTGGAGTTGGGATACCTCAACTGGGATACCATCTAGCCCTGGAGTTTGGTATACCTCAACTGGTATACCATCTAGCCCTGGAGTTTGGTATACCTCAACTGGTATACCATCTACCCTGGAGTTTGTATACCTCAACTGTATACCATCTAGCCCTGGAGTTTGGTATACCTCAACTGGTATACCATCTAGCCCTGGAGTTGGTATACCTCAACTGGTATACCATCTAGCCCTGAGGTTTGTATACCTCAACTGGTATACCATCTAGCCCTGGAGTTGGTATACCTCAACTGGTATACCATCTAGCCCTGGAGTTTGTATACCTCAACTGGTATACCATCTAGCCCTGGAGTTTGTATACCTCAACTGGTATACCATCTAGCCCTGGAGTTTGGTATACCTCAACTGGTATTACCATCTAGCCCCTGGAGTTTGGTATACCTCAACTGGTATACCATCTAGCCTGGAGTTTGGTATACCTCAACTGTATACCATCTAGCCCTGGAGTTTGTATACCTCAAACTGGTATACCATCTAGCCCTGGAGTTTGGTATACCTCAACTGGTATACCATCTAGCCCTGGAGTTTGGTATACCTCAACTGGTTATACCATCTAGCCCTGGAGTTTGGTATACCTCAACTGGTATACCATCTAGCCCTGGAGTTTGGTATACCTCAACTTGGTATACCATCTAGCCCTGGAGTTGGTATACCTCAACTGGTATACCATCTAGCCCTGGAGTTGATATACCTCAACTGGTATACCATCTAGCCTGGAGTTTGGTATACCTCAACTGGTATACCATCTAGCCCTGGGGTTGGTATACCTCAACTGGTATACCATCTAGCCCTGGAGTTTGTTTATACCTCAACTGGTATACCATACTAGCCCTGGAGTTTGTATACCTCAACTGGTATACCATCTAGCCCTGAGTTTGTATACCTCAAACTGGTATACCATCTAGCCCTGAGTTTGGTTATACCTCAACTGGTATACCATCTAGCCCTGGAGTTTGTATACCTCAACTGGTATACCTCTAGCCCTGAGTTTGGTATACCTCAACTGTATTACCATCTACCCTGGAGTTTGATATACCTTCAACTGGTATACCAATCCAGCCCTGGAGTTTGATATACCTCAAACTGGTATTACCATCTAGCCCTGAGATTTGTATACCTCAACTGGTATACCATCTAGCCCTGGAGTTGTATACCTCAACGGGTATACCATCTAGCCCTGGAGTTTGGTATTACCTTCAACACTGCGATATACCAATCTAGCCCTGGGAGTTTTACCCGGGGACTTAAAGGCTTGAATTGCTCCCAGAAGTTCGTTCCTCTGTAAGTTGACTTTCACATGTGTCTTTCTGTACAGCTGTTCATTTTACATTATTAGTAGGGGAAAAATCCTTACAATTAACTTTGGTTAGTGGAGATGGAGGAGACTGAAATGAAAACACATGCTTGAAGTACTTTACTTCCTCTTTAAAAAATATAATTTTGTGAATTATGGGTAACTCCGTCATTCGTAACAAGTAAATCAGTAATTCAGTAAATCATTTTTAATTTTTATTCTATGTTGAAGATTAAAAACAATTATTTTGTGCATTTTCCACATATTCCATCAGTTCACTTTATTTTTAATAATATATTACACTTGATCTTTCTTGAATAAGTTCCTCCATTTCTTTTTGTATTTCCTCTAACGTATTCTGTGCCTCTATGGTACCGTTTTTATTGCGATCTATACAGGCCATTCAGAAAGTATCAGACCCCTTGACTTTCTCCACATTTTGWTACATTACAGCTTTACTCTAAAAAATACATCCTTGTCAATCTACACACAATACCCCATAATGATTTTTTTAGAATTTTTCACAAACGTATTAAAAATAAAAACCAGAAATACCTTATTTACATCAGTATTCAGACCGTTTGCTATGAGACTCAAAATTGAGCTCAGCTGCATCCTGTTTCCATTGATCATCCTTGAGATGTTTCTACAACTTGATTAGAGTCCACCTGTGGTAAATTCAATTGATTGGACATGATTTGGAAAGGCACACACCTGTCTATATAAGGTTCCACAGCTGACAGTGCATGTCAGAACAAAAACCAAGCCATGAGGTCGAAGGAATTGTCCGCAGAGCTCCGATACAGGATTGTTTCGAGSCACAGATCTGGGGAAGGGCACCAAAACAATTCTGCAGCATTGAAGGTCCTCAAGAACACAGTGGCCATCATTCTTAAATGGAAGAAGTTTGGAACCACCGCTCGGCCAAACTGAGTAACCTGGGGAGAAGGGCCTTGGTCAGGGAGGTTACCAAGAAGCCCGATGGTCACTCTGACAGAGGTCCAGAGTTCCTTTGTGGAGATGAGCGAACCTTCCAGAAGGACAACCATCTCTGCAGCACTCCACCAATCAGGCCTTATGGTAGAGTGGCCAGACGGAAGTCACTCCTCAGTATAAGGCACATGACAGCCCACTTGGAGTTTGCCAAAAGGCGCCTGAAGGTCTCTCAGACCATGAGAAGCAAGATTCTCTGGTCTGATGAAACCGACATTAAACTCTTTGGCCTGAATGCCAAGCGTCACGTCTGGAGGAAACCTGGTACCATCCCTACAGTGAAGCATTGTGGTGACAGCATCATGCTGTGGGGATGTTTTACAGCGGCAGGGACTGGGAGACTAGTCAGGATCGAGGGAAAGATGAATGGAGCAAAGTACACAGAGATCCTTGATGAAAACCTGCTCCAGTGCGCTCAGGACCTCAGACTGGGATGAAGGTGTGGAAAAAGTCAAGGGGTCTGAATACTTTCCAAATGCACTTTATCTGTACTGTTCGTCCCTCTATTTCCTTTGTTAATATGAATTATTTCGACCTAAATTGCTTTTATTTTAAGGATGAGTTTTGAATTGCATGGCCTCTAAAGGCACATTTAAAAGTGTCCCAAAATTGTGTCCCCCATCTACTGTACCTATATTATGTCGKAAAAAGTMAGTTATAAATTCTTCTGTCCTGGTTAAAAACAAGTTGTCATCCATTAGGCTTTGATTCCATTTCCAATACGCTCGCCAACGTGGAAATTCTATAAGGGTATTAAATATGGCAGTTATTTGATGGTCCGACCGCATTCCGTTCCCTTTCAACACTTTTTAAACTTTTGGTGCTAGCGAGAATGACATAAGAAAGTAGTCAAGACGACTAGCTTGATTATCACGCCCTGACCATASAGAACTTTTTATTCTCTATGTTGGTTAGGTCGGGGTGTGACTAGGGTGGGTCATCTAGGTGATTACATTTCTACGTTGTCCTGGTATGGTTCCCAATCAGAGGCAGCTGTTTGTCGTTGTCTCTGATTGGGGATCATATTTAGGCAGCCATTTCCCCATTGTGCTTTGTAGGATCTTGACTATGGATAGTTGCCTGTTAGCACTATTGTTAGCTTCACGGTTCGTTTTGAGATTTATTGTTTTTGTTTTGCTGTGAGTTTCACCTAGTAATAAAAAGATGTGGAACCCAGATCACTCTGCGCTTTGGTCCAGTTATTATAACGATCGTGACATTGATTGAGCCTCCGCTATGTATATCTCACTAGATCAGGATATTTAAGGGGAGTGAGGAGGGGTAGTAGGGTGTAGGAAGGGGTAAGGAATGGATAGTAGGGTGTTGGAAGGAGTAGGATTAGGAGAGAGTTGAAGGAGGAGGGACTAGTTGAAGGAGGAGGGACTAGTTGAAGGAGGAGGGACTAGTTGAAGGAGGAGGGACTAGTTGAAGGAGGAGGAACTAGTTAAAGGAGGAGGTTCAGCCCCCTTCTGCTAGTCAGGCACTCCTTGAGAGCATAGTCTCTACCTGCCTTGACACGCCACTAACCCCCCCCCATACACACCCTACACCTTCCGCCGCAGCCCCAACTCCCTCTCCCCAGACCCAACAACATCATCCCCCTGTCACAACACCCTCTCCCCAGCCCCAACAACACCCCCCAGCCCCAACACCGTCCCCCCCAGCCCGTCCCCCCCAGCCCCACATCAAAGCAGCGCTGTGAGTAATGGATACCCGGTGGGGCGACGCCCTTTCCTCCTCCAACCAGCACGACTGCCTACAGCCAGCGGCAATTACCAAGAGCCCTGCGCTCACACACACGCACACAGTCTATTTGCGCACTCAGACACACACATAATGTACGCATATACACTAGAGCTTGTTATCTTGCCAGGAAACTAACAAGTATTGTCCCGGGCCTAGTATACATACATACACACCAATAGTGTGGAAGGTTAGCAGGTCAATCTATAGTAGACCCAATAGGAAAGTAAACAACCTAGAATGTGGAACAAGAAAGAGTTCAGTTTGATACTTTGAAAGTTTTTAAATGTCTCTGAAAAAGTGTTGTGTTGAAAAAGTTTGGTTACTATCTATCTTTTGAATTTGGATCCCGCGATGAAGTTAGCATCAGTTGCTTGGGACCGCTATATCTATCGAGGGATCCTGCCAACCAAAAGTTTGAAGAGCTGCTTGGCGTAGCAGCTAGCCTAGCTGCTAACTAGATATCAAGCTAGCAACGTTCCTTGACTGCTTGAACACAGCCCGCGACGCGGTGAGCTCTTGTGGCTGGGACCTCGGATTGWCAGGGGTTTGTGGCTGTTTAAATCTTCCCCTGCGACCTGCCCTGTCTGGAACGTTAAGTACAAGCGTTAGCCTACGTTGCTATCATGTCATACACATCCAAATGGACAGTGTTTTTCTATCACAGGTGAAAGATATTTTAATCAAATGAAAAGGGTTCTACAAGCTGTTGTTACAACAACAGGAAAATAGCTTCAAGAGCTTTGTCCGAATACTAATGGACTCAACTAACAAAATAATGGATGATCTGACCAGAGAGGTCCAGGACCTTAAGGACAGTTCGCAGTTCTCCCACGGAGAGATGGATGTCCTGAAAACAACTTGCAGCAAGATGACAAGAGTCATCTATCCAGAACAGACTGTCTAGAACAACAAACTGTAAGTCCTCTCGAGATGACATCAGCACTTTCTGTGAATCATTATTAGTAAAGACTGGGAAAACAGACTATCCAGAACAGACTGGGAAAACAGACTATCTAGAACAGACTATCTAGA
>NW_019943471.1:135271-137214 GCF_002910315.2 Salvelinus sp. IW2-2015 | reverse complement strand
GGCAGACTTTATCTAACAGACTACTAGAACAGACTATCTAGAACAGACCTATCCAGAACGAGACTATCCTAGAACGGACTATCTAGAACGGACTATCTAGAACGGACTATCCAGAACGGAACTATCCAGAACGGACTATCTAGAACAGACTTTCTAGCACAGACTATCTAGCACAGACTATCTCAGAACAGACTATCCAGAACAGCTATCCAGAACAGACTATCCAGAACAGACTATCCAGAACAGACTATATACTAGAACAGACTGTCTAGAACAGACTATCTAGAACAGACTGGGAAAACAGACTATCCAGAACAGACTATCTAGAACGGACTATCTAGAACGGACTATCTAAGAACGGACTATCTAGAACAGGGACTATCAACAGAACAGACTATCTAGAACAGACTATCCAGAAAAGACTATCTAGAACAGACTATCCAGAACAGACTATCTAGAACAGACTGTCTAGACACAGACTATCTACAACAGACTGGGAAAACAGACTATCCAGAACAGACTATCTAGAACGGACTATCTAGAACGGACTATCCAGAACGGACTATCTAGAACGGACTATCTAGAACGGACTTATCTAGAACAGACTATCCAGAACAGACTATCTAGAAACAGAGCTATCCCAGAACAGACTATCTAGAACAGACGACTATCTAAACGGTATGAACGGACTATCTAGAACGGACTATCTAGAACGACGACTATCTAGAACAGACTATCTAGACACTATTTAGAACAGAGACTATCTAGAAAGACTATCTATAGAACAGACTATCTAGAACAGACTATCTAGAACGGACTATCTAGAACGGACTATCCAGAACGGACTATCCAGAACGGACTATCCAGAACGGACTATCCAGAACGGACTATCCAGAACGGACTATCCAGAACGGACTATCTAGAACGGACTATCCAGAACAGACTATCCAGATCAGACTATCCAGAACAGACTATCTAGAGAGAAAATCCAGGAGAAATCACATGGTTGTGGATGGCATACCAGAGTCTTCTCATGTGAACTGGGCCGAGTCTCTCCAGAAAGTAAGAAGAAAGGATCACTGAAAGCTGCAGATGGATCATACGAATATTGAGGTGGAGCCACGCCCACGGCTCTGCTTCCATCTGCTACAACAGGCTCATTGTCCACCCTCCCTCCCAAAAGACTGGGAGGAATGAGAGAGCCTCAGGGTCAGATGCTTCAACATCACACACACACATCGACACATYTTTTATTTATTTTGTATCCACATTATGTCTATCTCTGATAAGCTACCCAGGAAAGGACTGAAAACGGCCCATATTAATTTAATTTATGTAGCTTTAGAAATAAGGCTCATGAAATCAATAACTTGCAAACATAGATAACATTCTGGCCATCTCTGAAATTCCTTTGATGATACAGCAGTAGCAATACAGGGATATAACATCTACAGAAAAGACAGGAATGCCTATGGGGGAGGTGTTGCCTTCTTTGTTCAGAGACATATTACTGTAAAGCTTAGAGAGGATCTCACGTCAAATGGTGTTGAAGTGTTATTTACAATTTGTGTCACTTTCCTTGTCTATCAGAGTATCAGTGTTGTGTTACTTGTCATGTTTTGTGTTTGTTGTGGACCCCAGGAAGAGTAGCTGCTGCTTCTGCAGGTAATGGGGATCCACATAAACCTAGACCCATTAGATGTAGTTATATGTCATGTATTGCTCTCATGAGGATCACCCTTGTTTTTGAAAGACACAGGGCTCCTCTCTAAATGTAATTCAGGACCACACGATGCATTCTAGAACTTCCTTCAATGTTCCAAACCAAACAACCACCTGTTTATAATGCTGCTTTATACCCTTCACTTCCCCCTATTCCACTTCCTGCTTTATACCCTTCACTTCCCCCTATTCCACTTCCTGCTTTATACCCTTCACTTCCC
>NW_019943471.1:127044-129840 GCF_002910315.2 Salvelinus sp. IW2-2015 | reverse complement strand
CCTATCTCCACTTCCCTGCTTTATACTCTCACTTCCCCAATATTGCCACTTCCCTGCTTTTAATACCCTTCACTTCCCCTATACCCTCCTGCTTTATTAACCCTTTCACTTCCCCATTCACTTCCCTTATACCCTTCACTCCTATTCCGACTCCTGCTTTATACCTCTTCACTTCCCCCTATCCCTCATCCTCTTTAATACCCTTCACTCCCCCTATTCCATCTTCCTGCTTTATACCCCTTGCACTTTCCCCCTATTTCCAGCTTTCCCTGCTTTTTTACCCGTCACTTCCCCCTGCTCTCGGTTTTCTGTCACAATGATGAAGTAATGGCTTTCAGTCGTTGGCCAGGCAATCAGGGAATATCTCCTCCTCCAATGTCAAGGCTTTATTGCATGGGAACATATATATATATATATATATATTGTGTATGTTTAGCATTTATATTAACGAATGCAAGTCAGTTTAAATAAATCAAATTCTTATTACAGATGACAGTCTACTTCTGCCAAACCCCAAGACGCCGGCTGGGCCAATTGTGCACCACCTATGGGACTCCCAATCACCAGCTGATTGATAACAGCCTGGATCTGAGACCAGGGACCTGTAGTGACACCGTCTTGCACTGAGATACCGTGCTTAGAACACTGCGCCAAAAATTAATTAACATAAATATGGGTTGTACTTACAATGGTGTTTGTTCTTCACTGGTTGCCCTTTTCTTGTGGCAACAGGTCACACATCTTGCTGCTGTGATGGCACACTGTGCTATTTCACACAATAGATACAGGAGTTTATCAAAATTGGGTTTGTTTTCAAATTCTTTGTGGATCTGTGTAATCTGAGGGAAATATGTCTCTCTAATATGGTCATACATTTGGCAGGAGGTTAGGAAGCGCAGCTCAGTTTCCACCTAATTTTGTGGGCAGTGTGCACATAGCCTGTCTTCTCTTGAGAGCCAGGTCTGCCTACGGCGGCCTTTCTCAATAGCAAGGCTATGCTCACAGATTCTGTACATAGTCAAAGCTTTCCTTAAGTTCGGGTCAGTCACAGTGGTCAGGTATTCTGCCACTGTGTACTCTCTGTTTAAGGCCAAGTAGAATTCTAGTTTGCTCAGTTTTTTTGTTAATTTTTTTCAATGTGTCAAGTAATTATCTTTTTGTTTTCTCATGATTTGGTTCCGTGTAATTGTGTTGCTGTCCTGGGGCTCTGTGGGGTGTGTTTGTGTTTGTGAACAGAGCCCCAGGACCAGCTTGCTAGGGGACTCTTCTCCAGGTTATTCTCTCTGTAGGTGATGGCTTTGTTATGGAAGGTTTGGGAATTGCTTCCTTTTAGGTGGTTGTGGAATTTAACGTCTCTTTTCTGGATTTTGATCATTAGCGGGTATCGGCCTAATTCTGCTCTGCATGCATTATTTGGTGTTTTACGTTGTACACAGAGGATGTTTTTGCAGAATTCTGCATGCGGTATCTGAATTTGGKGTTTGTCCCATTTTGTGAATTCTTGGTTGGTGAGCGGACTCCAGACCTCACAACTATAAAGGGCAACGGGTTCTATAACTGATTCAAGTCTTTTTAGCCAGATCCTAATTGGTATGTCGAATTTTATATTCCTTTTGATGACATAGAAGGCCCTTCTTGCCTTGTCTCTCAGATTGTTCACAGCTTTGTGGAAGTTACCTGTGGGCCTCATGTTTAGGCCGAGGTATGTATAGTTTTATGTGTGATCTAGAGCAACAGTGTCTAGATGAATTTGTATTTGTGGTCCTGGCGACTGGACGTTTTTGGAACACCATTTTTTTTGTCATACTGAGATGTTCTCTCTCTCTCTCCTTCTCTCTCTCTCCTTCTCGCTACTCTCTTTCTCCTTCGCAATTCCAAATTGCAACTTGCTCTGCTCTCTCTCCCTGCATCTCTGCTCTGCTCCTTTCTCTGCTCTCTCTCTCCTCGCTCCTTCTCTCTCCGCTTTCGTCCTTCTCTCTCTCCTCTCTCTCTCGCTCTCTCTACTCTCCCTCTCCTCCTCTCTCTCTCTCTCTCTCTTCCTTCTGCGTGCTCGTCTCCTTCCTCTCTCCTTTCGCTCCTTTTCTCTCTCTTTCTCTCTTCTCTTGCTCCTCTCTCTGCGCTCATGTGTTCGTCGTCCCCACTTAGTCCCTCCTCTCTCCCCCTCTCCCTGGCTCTCCTCTCATCCTTCTCTCTCTCTCTCGGCTGCATTGTCCTTCTTCTCTGCTTGCTGTCCTCTCTCCTCTCTGCTCTTCTGCTCTCGTCTGCTGCGTCCTCTTCCATCTCATTATCGCTTTCTCACCTCCATGTCTCTCCTCTCTCTCTCGTCGCTATCTCTCTCTCTCCTCCTTCTGCACTATCTCTTTCTCTCCTGTTCGCGAATTCCAATTTTCAACTTCTCTCTCTCTTTCTGCTTCTCTCTTCTCTCTCTCTTCCTTCTCTCTCTCTATCTCTCTCTCTCGTCTCTCTCTCTCTCTCTCTCTCTCTCTTTTTCTCTCTCCTTCTCCTTCTCTCGTCTCTCCGTTCATCGTCTTCCTCCGTCTCTTCCTCTCATCTCCTCTCTCTCTCCGTCTCCTCTACTGCTCTCCTTCCTCTCTGCTCTCTCTTCCTCTCTCTCTCTTCTCCTTCTCCTTCTCTCTCTCTCTTCTCTTCTTGTTCTTCTGTCTCCTCTCTCCTCTCAAGTTCCTTTCGCTCTCTCATCTTCTCTCTCAGTCTCTCGTCCTCTCTCCTCTTCTCGTCTCCTCTCTCTCCTTTCATCTCTCTCTTACTGCTCTCCGTTTTGCCCCCCTCTCTTTCTTG
>NW_019943471.1:121536-126603 GCF_002910315.2 Salvelinus sp. IW2-2015 | reverse complement strand
CTCTCTCTCTCACTCTATCTCTCTCTCTGCCAGATAATGAGACAGTGGTAGAGTTGCTTCAGGCTATTAAACAGAAGAGTGTAACCTTGGATACCATCAGACATGCCCCTCACCCCCTATGTAAGACCCCCCCAGCACAGAACTCGGGTAAGCACACGCGCGCGCACATGCACAAACACACACCCTTCCTCATTCCTTCCCTGCTCTTTGTGCTGAATCGATCAGACAGGTGTGTGAGAGACATCTCTGTAGTAATGTTACAGGCAGTAATGTTATGGGTTGGGGTTCAAATGATTGATTGCCTGCTGATGTCTTGATACAGTATATTTATATGATTCTGGGTGGGAATGTGTCTCAATTCATTGACTGTGACATCCGCCTGTCCCGACAGATCCTGCCTCAGCGCTTTCCAGCGAATCAGATGAGCCACTCAGTGTCAGTCCCTCCTCCCCCGGCGGACTCCTAGGGCAGTCTAAACCCCCCTCCTCCTCTGACGCACTGAGACCAAAGGACCCCCCTCCTCCACTCCTCTACCCGGAAAAGACCCGTAGGCTCCCTGAGGGCCCCCCCTCCAAGAGGACCTCGTCATCCAGCCTGCTGAATAGCCTGCGGCCCCCCATGCATCCTAAAGACGCTCCCCCCAGCCTGAATGGCCGGACCAAGCCCTGGGAGAGCTTTACTGCTGAAGAGTTTGCCCAGCAGTTCCATGAGTCTGTCCTCCAGTCCACACAGAAGGCCCTGCAGAAGCACAAAGGTACCGCAGCAGCTCTCGTTCATACTCCAGGTAGAAGTTATCCTCAGGCACAGATCTAGGATCAGCTTATACTGGGAATCTCCAGATCAAATCAAATTGTATTTGTCACATGCACCAAATACAACAGGTGTAGACCTTATCGTGATATTCTTACTTACAAGCCCTCAACCAAAAATGCAGTTTTAAGAAAAATAAGAGTTGAGAAAATATTTACTAAATAAACTAAAGTAAAAAGAAAGTAACACAAAAAAGTATCAATAACGAGGATATATACAGGGGTACCGCTACTGAGTCAATGTACAGGTTAGTTGAGGTAATTGAGGTAATATGTACATGTAGGTAGGGGTAAAGTGACTATGTATAGATAATAAATAATAAACAGCGAGTAGCAGCAGCGTAAAAAAACAGGTTGTCAATGCAAATAGTCCAGATAGTCATTTGTCTAACTGTTCAGCGGTCTTATGGCTTGGTGGTAGAAGCTGTTAAGGAGCCTTTGCCATGCGGTTGCCATGTGGTTGCCATGCGGTAGCAGAGAGAACAGTCTATGACTAGGGTGGCTAGAGTCTTTGACAATTTTTAAGTTCAATTTAAAAAATATATATCCTTCTCTCTCTCTCTCTCTCCTCTTCTTCCTCTCTCTCTCTCTCTCTCTCTCTCTCTGTCGTTCTCCTTCTTTCTCTCCCTCTTTCCCTGCGTTTGCTCTCTCTCTGCGTCTCTCTTTCGTCTCTCTGCATTCGGCTCGCTCTCTCTCCTCTTCTTCCTTCTCTCTCTCTCTCTCTCTCATTCTCTCTCTCTTTCTCTCTCTCCTAGTAGTCCGATCTTTCTTCGGATCCATGTCATACTCTGTGTGTCTCTCTCTTTCTCTCCCTCTCCCTCTCTCTTCTTCATCTCTCTCTTCGTCCCTCTCCCTTCTCTCCCCGCTCCCTCTCCCTCTCTCCTCTCTCTCTTCCCTCTCCCTCTCTCTCTCTCCTCCCTGCTCTCTCTCTCCCTCTCCGTCTTTCTGTGCCTCTCCTCTTCCCCTCTCTCTTTCCGTCCCTCTCCTCTCCTCTCCTCTCTCTCTGCTCTCTTACTTCTCCTTTCTTCTCTCTCTCTTCCTCCTCTTCTTCTCTCTCTCTCAAATCTCTCTCCTCTCTCTCTCTCCCTCTCTCTTTCCTCTCCCTCATCTCTATTCGGTCATCTCCCCCTCCTCCCCTCTCTCTCCTCTCTTCTTATCTTCTCCTTCTCTCTTCCCCCTCTCTCTCTCCCTCTCTCCTCTCCCTCTCCTCTCAGCCTCTCTTCTCCGTCTGTCTCTCTTCTCTTCCCTTCTCTCTCTCTCTCTCTCTTTCTTCTCCTCTCTCTTTCTCCCTCTCTGCTCTCTCTCTCTTCTCTCTCTCCTCTCTCTCTCTCTCTCTCATCTCCGCTCGTCGGGCCTCTTCTCCCTCTCCCTGTCTGTCGCGCTCTCTCTCACTCTCTCTCTCCTCTCTCTCTCTTCTCTCTACTCTCTCTCTCTCTCTCTCTCTCTCTCTCTCTCCTCTCTCTTCTCTCTCTCTCTATCTAGGTGGATCCACAGTGATCTCAGCGCGCCTCTCACCTCCAGGACTCCTCAGTGCACCTACAACATTCCAGAGCTGCAGAGCACCCCCAGCCGGCCGCCCCCGCCACACACACACCCTCACACACACCCGCACGCACACTCCATCCAACACCCGCACTCACACCAGCACCCCCAGCCCAATGGGCAGCACTGCCCCCCACACCCCCACCGAGAGCCCCCAGGAGTGAGGGAGGAGCAGTCTGCACCAGAGGACTCAGAAGAAGAGGAGGAAGAGGAGGAAGATGAGGCCCCAGTACCCAGGTGGCAGGGGATTGAAGCGATCTTTGAAGCCTATCAGGAATACATTGAAGGTAAGCAGTCAGTCACTTGTCTATGTTTATTTAAAGGCCCAGTGCAGTCAAAATGTAATTTCAGCCTGTAATTAAATAAAAATATATATTATTATTGTTATTATTATTTTGGGGGCTGTTTTAGTGGGGTGACGACACCAGGCAGGGATTTAGTTAATAGACCAATAAGAAAGAGAGTTCCGAACCTCTCTGCCAATAAAATATAGTTTTCAGTTTTCCCTCCCCACTTAGAACAAATACCTCCAGACACTCCTAGTAAAATTCTTGCTTGAGAAACTGCTATTTGCTAAGAAGCTAATATTTTTTGTTGTTGACCATTTTAATTGAAAACAATCACAATAAGGTACATCATTTTTACCCAGAAATTATTTGATATTGAGATAAAAATGGCTGCATTGGACCTTTAATGTCTAATGTCCTTGGTTTTGTAATGGTTCAATTATGGTTGAAATCTAGAGACCAATGAACACGTTTGACTTTGGTTAAGAGTAGTTGTAGCGTATTCCCAACACTAGAGGGTGATATTTATCCTTTTCTACTGCTCTCGTTGGTCCAACAAATAGGATGTAAACAGTCAAACATACATACACTATCTGTAATGAGTCTTGTGTAGTGAGTTGTGTGCTGCTTGCCTGTGGCAGTATGGTCTGCTGTAGCTCTAGCTAGTGTCCTGCTCTCTCTGGTTATTGGTACATGGGGAGACAGACAGGTAGGGAGTGTTAGCATGGATGCTAATGATACCCAGGTCATATCCCCTCAGGCTCACTGTTATTCTCTTCTCCTTCCTCTCTCCCTCTCCTCCTCTGCCTCCCTCCTCTCCTTCTCCTCCTTCTCTGCTCCCCTCCTTCTCTTCCCCTGCCTTCGGTCCTCCCTCCCCTCCTTCAGAGCAAGGTGTGGAGCGCCAGGTGCTGCAGAGCCAGTGTCGGAGACTGGAGAACCAGCACTACAACCTGAGCCTGACAGGCAGAGCAGCTCTCCCACAGCATGGGGGTAAGACCCTGTCTGCTACATCTATCATCACTGAGCTTCCTTCAAATCGTTTGGAGGAAAATATAGTTTCTATTTTAATCAGCTATGTTCAATTGTATTCTTCATACTGTAAAATAATATTAAATAATGGCACAGAATTCTAAGCAAATGTGTGTGTGTGTGTGTGTGTGTGTGTGTTGTGTGTGTGTGTGTGTGTTGTGTGTGTGTGTGTGTGTGTGTGTGTGTGTGTGTGTGTGTGTGTGTGTGTTTTTTATTTATTATATTTAACCTTTATTAACCAGGTAGGCAAATTGAGAACACGTTCTCATTTACAATTGCGACCTGGCCAAGATAAAGCAAAGCAGTTCGACACATACAACAACACATAGTTACCATGGAGTAAAACAAACATATAGTCAATAATACAGTGAAAAAAATAAGTCTATATTACAATCGTGAGCAAGTGAGGTGAGATAAGGGAGGTGAAGGCAACAAATATATGTTATAAAAAAATAAATTAAATAAAAAATATAAAAGGCCAAGGTGAAGTGAATACAACACAGCAAGTAAAAATAAAACTAAAAAAAACCCTGGAATGGTTGGTTTGCAGCGGAAGAAAGTGCCAAAGTAGAGACAGAAAATAATGGGGTGCAAAGGAGCAAATAAATTAATAAAATAAAATACAGTAGGTAAAGAGTAGTTGTTTGGGCTAAATTTGTAGATGGGGTATGTACAGTGCAGTAATCTATGAGCTGCTCTGACAGCTGGTGCCTTAAAGCTAGTGAGGGAGATAGGTGTTTCCAATTTCAGAGATTTTTGTAGTTCGTTCCAGTCATTGCAGCAGAGAACTGGAAGGAGAGGCGTCCAAAGGAAGAATTGGTTTTGGGTGACTAGAGAGATATACCCTGCTGGAGCGCGTGCTACAGATAGGTGCTGCTATGCGTGACCAGCGGCAGAGATAAGGGGGGACTTTACCTAGAGGGTCTGTAAGTGTGTGTGTGTTGTGTGCTATACTTGTGCTGCGTTTTTGTTACTTTCTCTTTACAGTGTTGTTACATTTTTGTTAATATGGTTTTATTGACTCTACTCCCTCTCTCTCTCTCTCTCCTCTCTCTCTCTCGTCTCTCTCTCCTCTCTCTCCTCTCTCTCCTCTCTCGCTCTCCTCTCTCTCTCTCTCTCCTCTCTCTCTCTCTTCCCCCCTCACTCCTTCTCTCTTTATAGGAGTTGATGTCTCAGAGACAGAAGTTGGCGGTGGAGAGGGAGAAGTTACAGGCTGAGTTGGAGCACTTCAGGAAGTGTCTGACGCTGCCGCAGCCCCACTGGGCCAGGGGAGGGCACTACAAGGGTTACCCCCCCAGGTGACAGCTCCACGGTAAGACCTAACTCCAGGCCCCACAGCCCTCCCTCCCCTGGCCTCCAGGCCCCGTAAGGCTCACTGAGATGGGGGTAAGGACCTTAAC
>NW_019943471.1:113553-120027 GCF_002910315.2 Salvelinus sp. IW2-2015 | reverse complement strand
TGACCCCCAGGCCCTGCCCTTCCTCCCCGCCCAACAGAGTTTATTTTGATGACCCAGCCTGGGTGGCGGTGGCAGCCACGGGAGGGATGGACAGCTCACAGGAGAGAGGAAACTGGACAGCTCCCACAGGAGAGAGGATGGACACTCCACGGAGAGAGATGGAGACCAGCTCCACATGAAAGAGGGGATGGAGCAAGCTCCACAGAAGAGAGGGATGGACAGGCTCACAGGAGAGAGGGATGCAGTCCACAGGAGAGAGACGCTCCAACAGGAGAGAGGATGGACACTCCACAGGAGAGAGGAAGGACAGCTTCCACAGGAGAGAGGGATGGACAGCTCAGCAGGAGAGAGGGGATGGACATCTCACAGGAGAGTGGACAATGGATTAATTGATAGATGGATGGTCGGCAGCAGGGCCAGCATCAGCCTGACTGGGGCTGCTGCCAGCCTGCAGACGGTGCCACCAGCCAGTGGTCTGTGCTAACCCTGGGGTCAGAGGGCGCAACGGGCACGTCACACATGGGGCAAAGCTCTAGGACGGCATGTCAACACACACACAAACATACAGAAGACACACTCACACCATTCTCTTCAGCAGGCACCAGTTACTCTCTTACATTGCAGTTCCAGCCCCATCCTGGCTCCCCTCCACCACACAGACAATCCTGCAACCGGAGAGCAGCTCAGCCATGATGAGGTTGTGTTCAGTGACAAGCGCCATCTACCACCAATCCAATGCCCCTACCTCTGGCCAATCGCGACAGGACTGAACCATGCCTCCCAGCATTTCTCTGGCGGCAGGTCAGGCCAGCTTTCAAACTTGAAATGCACTTAAAGAGAAAGACCTGAAGAACTACCTGGTGGTACTGTGTTACGACAAAGAACTGTTCAAATTAGGGAAGAACTTACAAAATGCACATTTTGAATGAATAAAAGAAATGTTTTTATTTCGAGATGAGAATAAGAATTTAAAAGGTGCTTCAGCCTTGTATTGTAAATAATATTAAGACAAAAATAATTTTGTATGTTTTTATTACTTTAATCATGGTGTTCCAGGCCCCACAGCCCTCCCTCCCCTGGCCTCCAGGCCCCGTAAGGCTCACTGAGATGGGGGTAAGACCTAACTCCAGGCCCCACAGGCCTCCCAGATCCATGCACTCCGTCAAAACACCCACACAGAACCCCTCCTGTCAGGAACAGCATGTTTTACCACTCTCCCTGTGTGAGTAGTTACCCATGGGAAAGAGTGAGTGACCGCTACAGTTAGTCTCTCTCTCTCTGTCTCTCTGTCCCTCTCTCTGTCTCTCTCTGTCTCTCTCTTGCGCTCTCTCGCTCTCTCTCTCGCTCTCTCTCTCTCTCTCTCTCTCTCTCTCATATATTCCCCTTCAGCCCCTAGTCCAGGGATGAGCCCTTAGTAGAACTGTTGTCTGATAACTAGACCAATCTCTCTGGACCTTATCATTAAGCACAAGGGACACAACACCCATTACGAGACATTCACATCACTAAACCTAGAGAGAGGAAACAATGCAGACAGTACCATGTGACAATGCACCGAGGGAGATCTTGCTAGATTCTTCTCCTTTGGGTTTGCCATAAAAGGAAATAGTGCCAAAAAGTAGCCCTCCTTCACACAAAATATCATGAGACTTTTTTAAACCTCAAAATAGAGCAATTAAGATAACTCCCTGAATTGAAATGGCCAACCCACTACAAAACGTGTTATATTACTACATTGATCCCACTTATCATAATGTCAAAGCCCTTGCCAACAACTGGATAATGGACGATTTTTTTCTCCACTTGAGGGCCCTCAAATCCAAAGTCAATGAAAGGTTCTCTTTTGCCAAGTATATGAATCCTTGTCCTGCTCTGCACTGTGCATCTATAGTGTGTGTTTTCATGCCTACATCAGTCCACCTTGCTGCTGGCCATAGCTGTCTCCTGTGCCTCAGTACCCCTGTTCCCCATTCTCTCTATTCCCCTACCTTCCTTCTGTGGGAGTGTCTGGCCTTTTAGCCTTGCAGGAGGACCTCTGGCAGCATAGATCGCAATGCAGCGTGGGTATTGTAGTGCTKWSWSWSASWMMWSAKYYSMRTGAGTATGTAGTCKTAAASGGGTTCTGTTTGAACTCCAGTTTGATGCTGTGGATGTGAGATAGCAGGGAGGGGAGGTTGGCTGCAGGTCTGGTCCCTACATCCCTCTATGTTTCACTCCTGGTGAGCTTTCAGAGGAACAACCTAACCTGTTAAGGAGGCGGAACCATGTTTACAGACCAGAGCAGAGCTACGATAGGAGCACCATCTGTCAATCAGACAGCAAGCGCTACCACTGAGTTAAGCAGCCAATGAGTTAGCGGGAGGACGCTAGGCCCTTCCCCAGAGCCTCCTTACTCTACCATGCACACGCAATAGCCCCCTGACTCTATGGAGGATGTCTAGACTCTAGATGCTGTGAAACTCTGATTTTAAAATGTACTTGTTTGAATTAATTGTAATGTAATATATTATTTGTTGAATGTAGTAATTAGGTATTTATGAATATATTGCTGTAATTTCAGACAAAAAAATAAAATAAAATATTTGAAAAATGTACTTGAATAGTCAAGTCTTCTCTTGGCCCCATTCCTTCCTGCAGGTTGACCATCTATTTTCAGTGTCTGAGTAAAATTTGAACTCTGATGTGTGTTTAACAGTGAGAGTGCATCTGATAAGAGATGGGGGTTATCAATTAAGTGTTTCTACTTCATTGGATTTGTTTATTATGAGGCAGGAAAAAACTGAAAATATAGTGAAATCATCAAATCAAATGTCAAAACTTTATTATGTGATTACTGATCATAACATGTGATGGTTATAATGATAGTTAGAACATATATGTGATGGTTATAATGATAGTTAGAACATATATGTGATGGTTATAATGATAGTTAGAACAGTTATAATGATAGTTAGAAACATACATGTGATGGTTATAATGTTTAGTTAGAACATAACATGTGATAGTTATATATTAGTTAGAACCATATATGTGATAGTTATAATGATAGTTAGAACATACATGTGATGGTTATAATGATAGTTTAGAACATACATGTGATGGTTATAATGATAGTTAGAACATATACAGTGGGGAGAACAAGTATTTGATACACTGACGATTTTGCAGGTTTTCCTACTTACAAAGCATGTAGAGGTCTGTAATTTTATCATAGGTACACTTCAACTGTGAGAGAAGGAATCTAAAACAAAAATCCAGAAAATCACATTGTATGATTTTTAAGTAATTAATTGGCATTTTATTGCATGCCAAAAGTATTTGATACATCGGAAAAGCAGAACTTAATATTTTGTACAGAAACCTTAGTTTGCAATTACAGAGATCATACGTTTCCTGTAGTTCTTGACCAGGTTTGCACACACTGCAGCAGGGATTTGCCCACTCCTCCATACAGACCTTCTCCAGATCCTTCAGGTTTCGGGGCTGTCGCGGGCAATACGGACTTTCGGCTCCCTCCAAAGATTTTCTATTGGGTTCAGGTCTGGAGACTGGCTAGGCCACTCCAGGACCTTGAGATGCTTCTTACGGAGCCACTCCTTAGTTGCCCTGGCTGTGTGTTTCGGGTCGTTGTCATGCTGGAAGACCCAGCCACGACCCATCTTCAATGCTCTTACTGAGGGAAGGAGGTTGTTGGTCAAGATCTCGCGATACATGGCCCCATCCATCCTCTCCTCAATACGGTGCAGTCGTCCTGTCCCCTTTGCAGAAAAGCATCCCCAAAGAATGATGTTTCCACCTCCATGTTCACGGTTGGGATGGTGTTCTTGGGGTTGTACTCATCCTTCTTCTTCCTCCAAACACGGCGAGTGGAGTTTAGACAAAAAGCTCTATTTTTGTCTCATCAGACCACATGACCTTCTCCCATTCCTCCTCTGGATCATCCAGATGGTCATTGGCAAACTTCAGACGGGCCTGGACATGCGCTGGCTTGAGCAGGGGGACCTTGCGTGCGCTGCAGGATTTTAATCCATGACGGCGTAGTGTGTTACTAATGGTTTTCTTTGAGACTGTGGTCCCAGCTCTCTTCAGGTCATTGACCAGGTCCTGCCGTGTAGTTCTGGGCTGATCCCTCACATTCCTCATGATCATTGATGCCCCACGAGGTGAGATCTTGCATGGAGCCCCAGACCGAGGGTGATGACCGTCATCTTGAACTTCTTCCATTTTCTAATAATTGTGCCAACAGTTGTTGCCTTCTCACCAAGCTGCTTGCCTATTGTCCTGTAGCCCATCCCAGCCTTGTACAGGTCTACAATTATTCCCTGATGTCCTTACACAGCTCTCTGGTCTTGGCCATTGTGGAGAGGTTGGAGTCTGTTTGATTGAGTGTGTGGACAGGTGTCTTTTATACAGGTAACGAGTTCAAACAGGTGCAGTTAATACAGGTAATGAGTGGAGAACAGGAGGGCTTTAAAGAAAAACTAACTAGGTCTGTGAGAGCCGGAATTCTTACTGGTTGGTAGGTGATCAAATACTTATTCATGCAATAAAATGCCAATTAATTACTTAAAAATCATACAATGTGATTTTTCTGGATTTTGTTTTAGATTCCGTCTCTCACAGTTGAAGTGTACCTATGATAAAAATGACAGACCTCTACATGCTTTGTAAGTAGGAAAACCTGCAAAATCGGCAGTGTATCAAATACTTGTTCCCCCACTGTATGTGATAGTTATAATGATAGTTAGAACATACATGTGATAGTTTAATGATAGTTAGAACATACATGTGATAGTTATAATGATAGTTGAACATATATGTGAGTAGTTACAATGATAGTTAGAACATATTGTGATGGTTATAATGATAGTTAGAACATACATGTGATGGTTATAATGTTAGTTAGAACATACATGTGATAGTTATAATGATAGTTAGAACATACATGTGATGGTTATAATGATAGTTAGAACATATATGTGATGGTTATAATGATAGTTAGAACATATATGTGATGGTTATAATGATAGTAGAACATACATGTGATGGTTATAATGTTAGTTAGAACATACATGTGATAGTTATAATGTTAGTTAGAACATATATGTGATAGTTATAATGATAGTTAGAACATACATGTGATGGTTATAATGATAGTTAGAACATACATGTGATAGTTATAATGATAGTTAGAACATACATGTGATGGTTATAATGATAGTTAGAACATATATGTGATGGTTATAATGATAGTTAGAACATACATGTGATGGTTATAATGTTAGTTAGAACATACATGTATAGTTATAATGTTAGTTAGAACATATATGTGATAGTTATAATGATAGTTAGAACATACATGTGATGGTTATAATGATAGTTAGAACATACATGTGATGGTTATAATGATAGTTAGAACATATATGTGATAGTTATAATGATAGTTAGAACATACATGTGATAGTTATAATGATAGTTAGAACATACATGTTATAGTTATAATGATAGTTAGAACATATATGTGATAGTTACAATGATAGTTAGAACATATATGTGATGGTTATAATGATAGTTAGAACATACATGTGATAGTTATAATGATATTTATAACATACATGTGATGGTTATAATGATAGTTAGAACATACATGTGATAGTTATAATGATAGTTAGAACATACATGTGATGGTTATAATGATAGTTAGAACATATATGTGATCGTTATAATGATAGTTAGAACATATATGTGATAGTTATAATGATAGTTAGAACATATATGTGATGGTTATAATGATAGTATAACATAACATGTGATGGTTATAATGTTAGTTAGTTAAACATACATGTGATGGTTATAATGTTAGTTAGAACATACATGTGATGGTTATAATGATAGTTAGAACATACATGTGATAGTTATAATGTTAGTTATAACATACATGTGATGGTTATAATGTTAGTTAGAACATACATGTGATGGTTATAATGATAGTTAGAACATACATGTGATAGTTATAATGTTAGTTATAACATACATGTGATGGTTAAAATGATAGTTAGAACATACATGTGATAGTTACAATGATAGTTAGAACATATATGTGATAGTTACAATGATAGTTAGAACATATGTTTGATAGTTATAATGATAGTTAGAACATATATGTGATGGTTATAATGATAGTTTAGAACATACATTTGATAGTTATAATGATAGTTATAACATACATGTGATGGTTATAATGATAGTTAGAACATACATGTGATATTTATAATGATAAAAACATACATGTGATGGTTATAATGATAGACCATACATGTGATAGTTATAATGATAGTTAGAACATACATGTGATGGTTATAATGATAGACCATACATGTGATAGTTATAATGATAGAACATACATGTGATATTTATAATGATAAAACATACATGTGATGGTTATAATGATTAGAACATACATGTGATAGTTTA
>NW_019943471.1:103365-113528 GCF_002910315.2 Salvelinus sp. IW2-2015 | reverse complement strand
TATATGTTATGGAAATGGTATATTAGAACATATATGTGATGGTTATAATGATAGTTAGAACATATATGTGATGGGTTATAATGATAGTTTAGAACATACATGTGATAGTTATAATGTTAGTTAGAAAATATATGTGATAGTTATAATGATAGGTTAGAACATATATGTGAGTTATAAATGATAGTTAGAACATACATTGAGTTATAATGTTAGTTGAACAACATGTGATGTTATAATGATAGTTAGAACATACATGTGATGGTTATAATGATAGTTAGAACATATATGTGATGGTTATAATGAAGTTAGAACATATATGTGATGGTTATAATGATAGTTAGAACATACATGTGATGGTTTATATGTTAGTTAGAACATACATGTGATAGTTATAATGTTAGTTAGAACATATATGTGTAGTTATAATGATAGTTAGAACATACATGTGATGGTTATAATGATAGTTAGAACATCATGTGATAGTTATAATGATAGTTAGAACATACATGTGATGGTTATAATGATAGTTAGAACATATATGTGATGGTTATAATGAAGTTAGAACATACATGTGATGGTTATAATGTTTAGTTAGAACATACATGTGAAGTTATAATTTAGTTAGAACATTATAAGTGATAGTTTAATGATAGTTAGACATACATGTATGTTCTAACTATCATTATAACCATCACATATATGTTCTAACTATCATTAACCATCACATGTATGTTTCTAACTATCATTATAACTATCACATGTATGTTCTAACTATCATTATAACCATCACATGTATGTTCTAACTATCATTATAACTATCACATATATGTTCTAACTAACATTATAACTATCACATGTATGTTCTAACTAACATTATAACCATCACATGTATGTTCTAAACTATCATTATAACCATCACATATATGTTCTAACTATCATTATAACCATCACATATATGTTCTAACTATCATATAAACCATCACATGTATGTTCTAACTATCATTATAACTACACATGTATGTTCTAACTAACATTATATAACCATCACATGTATGTTCTAACTATCATTATAACCATCACATATATGTTCTAACTATCATTATAACTATCACATATATGTTCTAAACTAAACATTATAACTATCACATGTATGTTCTTAACTAAACATTATAACCATCACATATATGTTCTAAACTTATCATTATAACCATCACATATATGTTCTAACTAATCATTATAACCATCACAATATGTTGCAATCAACTATCATATACCATCCATATATGTTCTAACAGCTCATTACATTAAACATCATCACTAAATTATGTGTTATAATGATAGAACATACATGTGATAGTTATAATGATAGAACATACATGTGATGGTTATAATGATAGAACATACATGTGATAGTTATAATGATAGTAAATACATGTGATGGTTATAAATTGACAGTGTAGGTACACATTGTTAGTATAGAAGGACTTGGCAAGGACAATCTTACCATTACATAGCATAGCTTTATATAGTTTTATAAAATGGTTAGTTCTGGCCAGGCATTATGATTAGTTCAAAGTAAAAGGTGTTTTCCATTCCTGCTATATATCACTGTATTATATCAACAACGCTTTATTAATATTAATTATGATTAAAACTAAAAGGTTCACAACAAAGTATTCAGTGATAAAGTTCATATGAATCATCACAGCCTGAAGGGCAGTCATGCAGTCACAGTCTGTCATGTCCTGACCTTAGTTCCTTTTTTGTGTCTCTATTTTAGTTTGGTCAGGGTGTGAGTTAGGGTGGGCAGTCTATGTTCTTTTTTCTAGGTTGTTGGTTTTCTATGTTTGGCCTGGTGTGGTTCTCAATCAGAGGCAGCTGTCTATCGTTGTCTCTGATTGGGAGCCATAATTAGGTAGCCTGTTTTTCATTGTGTGTTGTGGGTGATTGTTTTCTGTCTTAGTATTAGTTTCCAGACGGAACTGTTTCGGTTGTTCTTTTTTTGTTTACTTTGTAGTGTTCAGTTCAGTTTAATAAAATGACGAACACGAACCACGCTGCACATTTGTCCGATCCTTGCTACTCCTCATCCGACGAAGAGGAGATCCGTTACACAGTCAGACAAGTTTCTCTACTCTTCCATCAAACCCTATCTACCCTACATGCATGTTTAAATGGAAAACAGCCATTTCAACTTAAAAGCCATGTTCCCACATTTGCGGAGACCGCATTCACGGTAAACGCTGCATATATCGACTCAATCGGAAATTACCTTTACATTTCAATCACACTATAGCGCAGCTCTTTAGTGCTATGGATTGAATGGAGCAATTATATCGGACACAACAAATATGTATACAGTAGGCTGGAAGTGGTGTTGTAGGGCCAGTAGGGGGCACTCTTCCCTCTGGTCTAAGGAGTTCCCAATGCCCAGGGATAATGACAGGGACATTGCCCTGCATCAGGTGCAGCCTTTCAGATGGGACATTAAACAGATGTCCTGACTGTGGTCACTAAAATTCCATGGCACTTGTTGTAACTGTAAGTGATTTAACCTTTGTTTCCTGACTAACTTATTATACCCCTCATCCCTAATTGTTTTATACTGTATAACACTCCTCACCTTTACACCATGAAAGCTGATGTCTGAGTATTCTGGCACAAACGGCTACAGCCATAGTTGTGTATGACTAGAGATTCATCCAGGTCATTTAGCAACATTTGACTTTATGTCTTGTTTGGAAATAACATTCTCATTCTGGAATGGATAGATTTGTATCACCCTTATTTCTGCTTGTAGATATTTAACACTACCTCCAACAGAGGACTTGTGGATTGGCAGTCAAAATAAAACACGGGCTACAATGGAACACTATTACGTGTAGTTGAATTTCTCTGCACCAAGAGATACAGCCAAGCAGTCATCAATATCCACTCTGTGTCTTTTTCTCCACACTCTCTCAAAGGTGCCTCTGGGAATACTATCGCTTTCAAAATAAATGTCCCCAGGGTACAAACAGTGTCTCAATACATTACGGCAAAATAACAAAAGTCGTAAAAAAGTAATGCTACAGATTTTTATGTCAACATAAGTCTAGGCTTTAGAGCTGCCATGAATACGTATGCGTTACATCTCTGGTTGTTTTGCTCTGCTCTCTGCCGGCCTGCTCTTATCCTGTTGGTTCTCATCCTCACTCACTTTCTTTCTGTATTCTCGGACCTTGCCAGCTGCCTTACACAGGCTCAGAAATGCATCATTATTCACCACAGGAAGTTCTTTACACTTGTCCTCAAATTTCTCATCTGGACAAGTCAACAGTTCCATCAAGAATCCTCTTGTTTTACCAGAACTTCCTTGGCCCTTTAGTTCACTCTTTATCTCACCATGGATGTATGCACTTGTTGCCCAAACCCTAGGATTATAATGTGATTGAGCAGTTGTCAGGCCATCAGTATTTATTTTACACCTTGCTGGAACAGTGGTAATTATGGGATTGTCAGCGGTAAAGACTGCTGTGAATCTTTCACGGTCCTTAACTTTTTTGATACATTTTGGCGACTCCATTGTTTTGCCTTTTCCAAGAAAGCTCTCTGTTAGTGTCTCCTCCCCCTTTAGGAGTAAAACACAGAAATTGGGCTCTGGATAGTATGTGCCGAGAGGAAAGTGTTTTGCTGTCTCAATTCGAATCGCTCTGTCAACCTGGCTTGGCCTCTTGAAATCCCCCTCAGGAAACTCATAGCCTGTTGACATCACCGTTGGTGGGATGCCAGAGTGAGTGTTAGAGTGCTTTCTGACTATCTCTAAATAAGAGCTGTACACTTGGTTAAAGTCTACAGTATCAGCGTCAATGAAACTGAAATAGATCAGAGCGTCAGTATCCTGTCCTCTCAACTCTCTAACAAGCTCTTTAGTTTCTTCATGATCTTTTAGATATTCTCTGATATCCGTATATGGTATACCTTTCTTTTTATTTATACTGTCTACATATTTAATGTCACCTTTGGGTCCCCAGGTAAATGAAATCTTTTTAAACGTCAATACCGTATTCTCCTTCACGTTCATCAGCATTGGCAGCTGTTTCCTGAGCTCAGGAGATTCTTTGCCATTGAGGCCAATGATGATGGCCACATCTTTCAGGTGCTCCTCATCTTCCTCCTTAAATCCTGTATCCTCCAACAACTTCAGTAACCTTTGAACCTGCGACTGGATTTGCTCCTGTGTTCTGTTGTTGTCAGGTAGTGGGACCCACATGGGCACATTGATCAGAAACTTGATCTTTTGATCCTGGTTCTGCTTTTGGGTTTGTCAGGAGAAACAACAAAAACAAACCATGTAAGGTTAGAAAATGATCGTACTTTAGGTTAAAGGTCACTGTTAGAAATCTGCAGAATCCCTTGGAGAGGACAGATTTCAACTCTGAAGCTCATTGACCTCTCACTGTATTTCATAGATTTGAGCCCTGATGTTTTTCTATTACAATGACACTGTTGTTGGCTCACCTGACTGGACCCCTGGTTGAGCTTGTTCCTTCCATCTTGGTCCCCTCCTTTATCCTTCTTCGTATTAGAGGGCCCTGGCTGCCCTGGCTGTAGGGTGTTGTTCGACCTCTTGGCACCAGGGGGCAAACCTTGCAGCTCAGTATTCTCCAAACTGCAGAACAAAACAGGAATAAATCATGCTTTGTTTAAACAGGTGTTATAACATAACTACCAGTAATAGGAATACTTACTTTGTTTTCCTCCAAAACTCCCTACATTAATAATTTTCACCAAATGGTGTCCCCACTATCCCCAATCTCCCTACCGTATTTTGTGTTCGCTGGTGTCTGGGTTGTTGACATGAGACTGTCTGGTGGGCGGCTTCACAYTAGAGTCTGAGGGGAGAAACAGGCTATTCAGAGACAGAGCATTTTGGGAAGGAGGTAGAGTTCGTTAGATTGAATGTGTAGTGATAAACCATTCTCTTCTAACCTTGTGTGACATTACTAGCTGGGACGTCTACAGGTTCATCAGATGCCATCCACAAACAGCAGGAGAACATTGAGGAGCGTGGTTGGGTTGTCGGGACCATCATAGGAGACGTCTCTGGGGATATTTCTTCTGATCTTTCTATCTGTTGTCTGTTATTACCCTCCATGATGTCTCAGACAGACCTACTGTATGAGGAGGAAAGGATCTATTTCAAATCAAATCAAATGATATGTGCAATACATCTCCATTTCATAAATCTTCTCCTTAATTTGCTAAATAATTGTAAATAGTAATATTTTTTTGCACTTTCCTGTTACCGAGAATGGATTCTCATTTCATTACTGGCTATTGACATTTTATAAATCCAACCATACTTCATTGATACTTGAATGTTGATAGAGAATATACTAGAGCTTAGAATAGCATACTACATTTGATGAAGACATCGAGCAACGCATTCACTATTTCCTTGTTTCTTAGTGAAACTAAATGATTCAGATGAAGGTTTTTCCTAATGCCTCTAAAGATGGAGATATGATTAGGCCTATCTAAAAATATTTATCTGTTGGTGTTCTCAGCAATCTACCCCAGTAGTTTCCCTGTGGGACTTGTGTTGTGTTGCAGGTCACCAACATTCCTCCACCATGTTGAATATTTCATTAGAGACCCATCTTCCTTTTCGGATACGTTCGCAAGAAAACACCTGCATCACTGCTGTGGTTTGTTATTTACTGTACAACATGAGGAAGCATTGTTGTGAGCACATTTTAGATAGCTATGGTTCCAAATAGTATTTGTGGAACTAAAAACGTTGACTATCATTTGGGGGTGATTACTAATACTGTATTTTAATACAGACAGCAATAAGGGACTACTTAAAATTAAAAATTAAAACATTTAAATAAAGATATCAGAAAGGGATTATTTTCAGAAACAATTAGATTGGCGACCTTCCACTAATGGCAGATTAGTTGAACTAGTGTAAAGACATCATGATATGTACGGTGCATTCAGAAAGTATTCAGACCCCTTCACTTTTTCAAAATGTTGTTACATTACAGCCTTATTCTAAAATGAATCAAATAAAAAAAAATCCTCATCAATCTATAGACAATACCCCATAATGACAAAGCTAAAATGTATTAAATATAAAAAACAGAAATACCTTATTTACTTAAGTATTCAGACCCTTTGCTATGAGACTCGAAATTGAGCTCAGATGCATCCTGTTTCCAATGATCATCCTTGAGATGTTTCCACAACTTGATTGGATTCCACTTGTGGTAAATTCAATTGATTAGACATGATTTGAAAAGGCACACGCCTGTCTATATAAGGTCCCACAGTTGGCAGTGCATGTCAGAGCAATAACCAAGCCATGAGGTTAAAGGAATTGTCCATATAGCTCCGAGACAGGATTGTGTCGAGGCACAGATTTAGGGAAGGGTACCAATACATTTCTGCAGCATTGAAGGTCCCCAAGAACACAGTGGTCTCCATCATTCTTCAATTACAGAAGTTTGGAACCACCAAGACTCTTCCTAGAGCTGGCTGCCTGGCCAAACTGAGTAATCGGGGGAGAAGGGCCTTGTTCAGAGAGGTGACCAAGAACCCGATGGTCACTCTGACAGAGCTCCAGAGTTCCTCTGTGGAGATGGGAGAACCTTCCAGAAGGGAAACCATCTCTGCGGCACTCCACTAATCAGGCCTTTATGGTAGAGCGGCCAGATGTAAGCCACTCCTCAGTAAAAGGCACATGACAGCCGGCTTGGAGTTTGACCAAAAGGCACCTTAAGGAGAGACAAGATTCTCTGGTCTGATGAAACCAAGATTGAACTATTTGGCCAGAATGCCAAGCGTCACGTCTGGAGGAAACCTGGCACCATACCTACGGTGAAGCATGGTGGTGGCAGCATCATGCTGTGGGAATGTTTTTCGGCGGCAGGGACTGGGAGACTAGTCAGAATCGAGGGAAAAATGAACGGCGCAAAGTACAGAGATCCTTGATGAAAACCTGCTCAAGAGCGCTCAGGATTTCAGACGTGACCGAAGGTTCACCTTCCAACAGGACAACGGCCCTAAACACACAGCCAAAACACCGCAGGAGAGACCTGAAAATAGCTGTGCAGCGACGCTCCCCATCCAACCTGACAGAACTTGAGAGGATCTGTAGAGAAGAACGGGGGAAACTCCCCAAATACAGGTGTGCCAAGCTTGTAGCGTCATACCCAAGAAGACTTGAGGCGGCGGTTTAACAAAGTACTGAGTAAATGGTCTGAGTACATATGTAAATGTGATATTTCCGTTATTTATTTTTAATACATTTGCACACAAAAAACAACTGTTTTTGCTTTGTCATTATGGTGTATTATTCTAAAATTGATTAAATGTGTTTTTTCCCTCATCAATCTACACACAGTAAAAAAAAGTTTTATCAATTTAGAATAAGGATACATTTTATGTATCTAACTCCCCCCCCCCACTTATGAAACTACAATATTTTAGTTATAACATTTTCATGAATCTTTAAAAAACGTTAGAATTTTTCCCCAGTGTTGTTTTAGTGTAGCTCATTGACAAAAAAAATGGCAATCAAATCCATTTTAATCCCACTTTGTAACGCAATAACATTTGAAGAAATCCAAGGGGGTTGTAGACTTTATAGAGGCACTGTACATCCAAAATTAAAAATGTAGTTTCACTGTCAAAATTCATAGTGCTTGACTTGTGTAGGAGCTCACCTGAGTACCGGCACTTAACATTTTCTACTGCTTGAGCTCAAATACATTTCAAACATACACATCATACCAACTTTAAAGGGACATTTTCATCAGAATACAAATTAACATTATTTCCCACCTACTGGTATCTTGGCTGTAGTCAATTCAACAAGGCAGTGTTAAGATATTCCCTTAAATACTTAGTCTTATATTTAGTTTTGTTAATATTACTGTTAACACGTATGACACTGTAATAACACTAACATTTTATTAACATTGCATTTTCCCGATTGCATAGCAATGTAGTTGAGTTGATAATTTACAGTAAAGGTCATTTAAAGGCAATTTACACTTGAGCCTTGTACTGAATACCCACCCTAGTCCTTTAGTGTCAATAGAATTACATAACAAAATACTTTTCTAAGTTGTCATATAGGCCTATATTCCCTGTTCCTGATAGTCAATCCTGTCAATTTAGACAAATACGTAAATATACAATAAAACCTGAAACAAAGTCTTACCCACTAATCGTCTTCTGATGACTCCACTGTCTTTACATGCCTTTTTTATTCATGCTTCAATGAGTGGTCCTTTGAGGCAGAAGCTCTGTATGTGAGCTGTTGACGGTTCCTCTTTATGAAGCCAGCATAGGATGTGGCCTCTTATACCTCTCAAGAATGAAGTTATCTGCATATTCTGCTCCTTTTCTAATAGGTGGAGGGAAGCATCTAAGAGGAAGAGGCATACTGTATAGCCTTCCCGTCAGTCATCTCATGGTCACTTTTAGAAAACAGGATATAGCAAGTTGGTGGCCGTGAATCATGTCAAGCTAAACTTATGATACACACACACACACACACACACACACACACACACACACACACACACACACACACACACACACACACACAACACACACACACACACACACACACACCACACACCACACACAACACACCACACACACAACACACACACCACACACGCACGCACCACAACCACACACACACACACACACACACAATAATGTGTCATTACACAGTAGCCTGTCTTCATATGTAACTGTAGAACATGCATTTGTGGAAAAAATTACAGTAAAGTGTGACTGGTTATTTTAATGAATATGTTAATTTTAATGAGGCCGTAGCGTAGGCCTACGGATATCTCTATAGCCAGGTTTGGCACACTGTGATCTGTTTCACCTGTCTTTGTTCTTGTCTCCACCCCCTCCAGGTGTTGCCCATCTTCCTCATTATCCCCAGTGTATTTATACCTGTGTTCTCTGTTTGTCTGTTGCCAGTTTGTCTTGTCTTGTCAAGCTTACCAGCATGTTTTTCCATGCTCCTGTTTTCCTAGTCTCTGTTTTTCTAGCCCTCCCGGTTCTGACCCGTTCTGCCTGCCCTGACACTGAGCCCGCCTGCCTGACCGTTCACCCTGCCTTGACCTCGAGCCTGCCTGCCCCCACTGTAACTTTCAGACTCTAACCTGGTTTATGAACTTCTGCCTGTCCCTGACCTGCCTATTGCCTGCCCCTTTTATTTCAATAAACATCAGAGACTCGAACCATCTGCCTCCTGTGTCTGCATCTGGGTCTAGCCCTGTGTCGATATAAGGTTAGCTGACAACGTCACGAAAATGATGTGCACGCTTCAATGGGGCAGAAGTCCATGTGTTGTTGCCTGATAGTTAGCAACAATGACAATAAGCTGCCTTGTGGGGAA
Organism: Salvelinus sp. IW2-2015; assembly: GCF_002910315.2. Taxonomy (NCBI): domain Eukaryota; kingdom Metazoa; phylum Chordata; class Actinopteri; order Salmoniformes; family Salmonidae; genus Salvelinus; species Salvelinus sp. IW2-2015. Next base: position 104,116 of record NW_019943471.1, on the reverse strand, counting down.
TCGTAGGTGGCTCGTTTCAGCTAGTTTTAACTTGCTCTTGATACCATGTCTTGTTTTTTTTAGGTGTTTTGACTGTTGCCACATCTATGCTAATATGGCAAAACATTTGCCAGCTAGCTAACCAACAACTGTCTTTGAGAGACAACAAGTGCTCATTGTATAAATGTATTTAAGTTTTCAATAAACATTGGAGATGAAGAATAGTTTACATGTTGTCAACAATCTTAGCCAGCCCCATTGGTCAAAATGATCCAAGATTAGACCAGAAATAGTTCCCACTTGTGACCGATGTAAACAGGCTCCTGCTACTTTATTACACATGTTTTGGACATGCCCGAAATTGACAGATTTCTGGATATCCATTTTTTATGTTTTCTAAGATGCTGGAGAGATTACTGCATTATTGGGAGTGGCACCACAGGAGGCCCCTCTAAACAGTTCTATGGAATGGCATCACAGGAGGCCCCTCTAAACAGTTCTATGGAATGGCATCACAGGAGACCCCTCTAAACAGTTCTATGGAAGGGCACCACAGGAGACCCCTCTAAACAGTTCTATGGAATGGCACCACAGGAGACCCCTCTAAACAGTTCTATGGAATGGCCACCACAGGAACCCCTCTAAACCAGTTCTATGGAGTAGCACCACAGGAGGTCCCTCTAAACAGTTCTATGGAGTAGCATCACAGGAGGCCCCTCTAAACAGTTCTATGGAGTAGCACCACAGGAGGTCCCTCTAAACAGTTCTATGG
>NW_019943471.1:100508-102450 GCF_002910315.2 Salvelinus sp. IW2-2015 | reverse complement strand
TAGCATCACAGGAGGCCCCTCTAAACAGTTCTATGGAGTAGCATCACAGGAGGCCCCTCTAAACAGTTCTATGGAGTAGCATCACAGGAGGCCCCGCTAAACAGTTCTATGGAGTAGCACAGTTCTATGGAGTAGCACCACAGGAGGCCCTCTAACAGTTCTATGGAGTAGCATCAAAGGAGGCCCTCTAAACAGTTCTTATGGAGTAGCAATCACAGGAGGGCCCCTCTAACAGTTCTATGGATAGGCATAACAGGAGACCCCTCTAAACAGTTCTATGGAATGGCACCACAGGAGGCCCCCTCTAAACAGTTCTATGGAGTAGCACCACAGGAGGTCCCTCTAAACAGTTCTATGGAGTAGCATCACAGGAGGCCCCTCTAACAAGTTCTATGGAGTAGCACACAGGAGGCCCCTCTAAACAGTTCTATGGAGTAGCACCACAGGAGACCCTCTAAACAGTTCTATGGAGTAGCACCACAGAGACCCCTCTAAACAGTTCTATGGATAGCGAACGTAGCACCACAGGAGACCCCTCTAAACAGTTCTATGGAGTAGCACCACAGGGGCCCCTCTAAACAGTTCTATGGAGTAGCACCAAGGAGGTCCCTCTAAAACAGTTCTATGGAGTAGCATCACAGGAGGCCCCTCTAAACAGTTCTATGGAATGCACCACAGGAGACCCCTCTAAACAGTTCTATGGAGTAGCATCACAGCGAGGCCCCTCTAAAACAGTTCTAGGAGTAGCATCACAGGAGGCCCCTCTAAACAGTTATATGGAGTAGCATCACAGGAGGCCCCTCTAAACGTTCTATGGAGTAGCATCACAGGAGGCCCCTCTAAACAGTTCTATGGAGTAGCATCACAGGAGGCCCCGCTAAACAGTTCTATGGAATGGCACCACAGGAGGCCCCTCTAAACAGTTCTATGGAATGGCATCACAGGAGACCCCTCTAAACAGTTCTATGGAGTAGCATCACAGGAGGCCCCTCTAAATAGTTCTATGGAGTAGCATCACAGGCAGGCCCTCTAAACAGTTCTATGGAGTAGCACCACAGGAGGCCCCCTCTAAACAGTTCTATGGAGTAGCCTCACAGGAGGCCCCGCTAAACAGTTCTATGGAAGTAGCATCACAGGAGGCCCCCTCAAACAGTTCTATGGAGTAGCACCACAGGAGCCCCTCTAAACAGTTCTATGGAGTAGCATCACAGGAGGTCGCCTCTAAACAGTTCTATGGAGTAGCATCACAGGAGGCCCTCTAAACAGTTCTATGGAGTAGCCACCACAGGAGGCCCTCTAAACAGTTCTATGGAGTAGCCAACAGGAGACCCCTCTAAACAGTTCTATGGAGTAGCACCACAGGAGACCCCTCTAAACAGTTCTATGGAGTAGCCACCACAGGAGACCCCTCTAAACAGTTCTATGGAGTAGCACCACAGGGGCCCCTCTAAACAGTTCTATGAGTAGCACCACAGGAGTCCCTCTAAACAGTTCTATGGAGTAGCATCACAGGAGGCCCTCTAAACAGTTCTATGGAATGGCACCCGCGACCACAGGAGACCCCTCTAAACAGTTTCTATGGAGTAGCATCACAGGAGGCCCCTCTAAACAGTTCTATGGAGTAGCATCACAGGAGGCCCCTCTAAAACAGTTATTGGAGTGTAGCACAGGAGCCCCTCTAAACAGTTCTATGGAGTAGCATCACAGGAGGCCCCTCTAAACAGTTCTATGGAGTAGCATCACAGGAGGCCCCGCTAAACAGTTCTATGGAGTAGCATCACAGGAGCCCGCTAAACAGTTCTATGGAGTAGCACACAGGAGGCCCCTCTAAACAGTTCTATGGAGTAGCATCACAGGAGGCCCCTCTAAACAGTTCTATGAGTAGCATCACAGGAGCCCCGCTAAACAGTTCTATGGAGTAAGCACCACAGAGGTCCGCTCT
>NW_019943471.1:44901-100483 GCF_002910315.2 Salvelinus sp. IW2-2015 | reverse complement strand
CCTCTAAACAGTTCTATGGAGTAGCATCACAGGAGGCCCCTCTAAACAGTTCTATGGAGTAGCACCACAGGAGGTCCCTCTAAACAGTTCTATGGGCAACATGCTGGCATACTATTTAAGTGGAAGGATTGTTTCCTCTTACTTTTAGGAAGAAGGAAGGAAGTTATGCAACATCTCAAGCTAGAGAAAATACGCTACTCCGTTAGAGGATCTGAAATTACATTTGATAATATCTGCCATCCTTTCCTATCCTTTGTAGAAGACATGGACCCAACAAATTTCACAACTCCATAAACCAACCCAAATTAGAATTTGTATTATTATTTTTACTATTTGTTTACTTTTTGTTTTATAACATTGTTGTATTTTTTTTACTATTTGATTATATTACATCATGCCTGCTTTAAGTCTAGTTTCTGGGTGGGGCTCTAATAGAGCATGGGGGGGTTGGGGTGGGTTTGACTTGGTAGGGGATCCGTGTGTGTTCTGCCCTCTACCTGTTCTTTCCGTTTTCTGTATAATCATAAAAAATGCCAAATAAAAAAACATTCAAAAAATTAAATATATTAGCCAGTCCCATCTGTTTTGCCCCATAGTTGACACGCGTCGGTTGTGTTGCTAAAGAACCAACCTGTCTATACTATCCTGAACAGGAGCGTCATCAGAGTTTCAGAACATTCAGTGCTCTGCCCTGAAAACCTGGGGCAGACTCGCCGCGAGGGGGAAGGGTGAAATAATATGACCTTTATAATAAAGCATTCCATGAGGGGAGGTTATCACATCTAGCCATAATGGTCCAGGAAGCATAGCCAGAATGGCCCCGGAAGCGTAGCCAGACTGGCCCCGGAAGCATAGCCACAATGGTCTCTTCCGGGATGGTCCCGGATACATAGTCATTGCTATGGTTCTAAATATGAACCCCTATATAGGCTATAATGTGACAAGATATACTGTACATTAATTCATATTTAATATGATTAATTCAACCTGAACAACAGTAGTCATGGCATGGGTTAACCAGAGATGGAAGAGGAAGGACTTTTGTGTGGGTGGATGACATTTCTCAAGTATGCTGAGATCTAATTCTCCACCCTATCGTTTCTTAGGAACTGTGCAACATGCAGCAGGGCTGCCCATGAAAAACACTTCCTGAGGTGTAACTTCGCCTCTACAGTAAATAGATACCTACCAATAAAATGCAAAATCAGATTAGCAAGAAACCACTCCTATAATCGTTTCTTAGGAACTGTGCAACATGCAGCAGGGCTGACCACTCCCACATGGATAGCACTTCCTGAGGTGTGTCGTAGCTGAATCAGAATTAGTTAGGTAACATAGATAAATAAGATGTTTTATTTATCTTATACTTGTCATTAGAATGTCTTCATTTGGACTATACTGTTGGCAGTTGCATTTTCCTTTCTCCTCTAGGGAAAAGTCACTTGGGGCCCAGAGAGGGGAGAGGTCAGGCTTGTCTTTTACATGTCTGGTAATATGCAGAATATCAGAAAGGGAGAAGTCAGGTTTGAACATTGTCTTCATATGTGAATATATCTGTGAAACCATGTGAAGGGCTCCACTATGTCTGTACTCCAGTCATTCCCTCCTTTTCCCATTGGGGGGGAGGAGTATGGCAGTGTCTGGAACCATTGTATTACCCCTCTGATGTTGAACTTATCTTTCATAGTATATGACCTAGAGGTTCACTCCCCTTAGTGAGCTTCTCCAGGAGTGGGGAGAAGAGGGGGTGTATTTGAGATGGGAGTATCTAGAATTGACAATTGATATATGTCATTGGATGAGGTAATGGTACTATGAAGTACCAAGAACGAGAAGTAGAACCTCGTCTAAGAGACCAAACTGAACGATAATTTATAGCTAATGCTATCTGGCTATGGGATACTCCTCTTTCAAGTAAAATGCCCTTTGTGAAGTTCCTAAGATCTGTGGGTCGTCATGTCAGTTGAGAGGGGTGTATCTTGGCTATAAAAGATACTAAGAATTATTTTGTAAGCACTCTCAGAGAATTCATTTATAGACACTGACTTGATCTGAGAGTCAAAGGGCTATGGTGAAGCTCATATAATTAAAGACGGAGTTTAAAATATAACTCTGACTTGTGTGTAGTTTGTAAACTCTCCTCATTTAGTAATACAGGAAATTACCACGACAGGTGTAACTTCTATTCTGTCAGTAAATAGAAAGGCTACACAATATTGTTAATAATAAAACCTTTATGATTCTATTCCATGGTCTTACCAGGGAGGAAGACTCATACTAGGTAGCTGTAGTTGGATAGGTGTGTTGTCCTTACTAGCGCTATCTAGGGCTGTAATTCTCCTGCAGCAAACCATTCTTGTGAGGACATTATTACATGAAATCATGTCAGTTTACACTGACAACACTGCAACACTAGACATTTTATGAAGAATGCATACGCTGAGGCAAAGTACTGTACATAGTTATTTGGACATAGACTGAAGCTATAACTTTTCATTTGGCTCTATACTCCAGCATTTTGGATTTGAGATCAAGGTGACAGTACAGAATGACGCCTTTTATTTGAGGGTATTTAGAAATTAAAGCACTTTATATATCTAGTCACCCCATTTGAAGGTGTCATAAGTATTCTGAGAAATTCACTTACGGTGTATTCAATTTAGTCAAGTTTAGTATTTGGTCCCATATTCCTAGCACACAATGACTACATCCCTCTTGTGACTCTACAAACATGTTGGATGCATTTGCAGTTTGTTTTGGTTGTGTTTTGGATTATGTGGTGCTTAATAGAAATGAATGGTAAATAATATTGTGTCATTTTGGAGTCACTTTTATTGTAAATAAGAATAGAATATGATTCTGAACATTTCTACATGAATGTGGATGCTACTATGATTACGGACAATCATGAATGAATTGTGAATAATGATGAGTGAGAAAGCCACAGAGGCATAAATATCATGATCAGAGGTTAGCATGTTTTGAGGGTATGATCTTTGACCCTCTGTAACTTTTTCACTCATCATTATTCACGATTAATTCATGATTATCCGTATTCATGGTAGCTTCCACATTACCATAGAAGTGTTCAGAAACATATTATATTCTTATTTACAATAAATGTAACTTTACAATAAAAGTGATATTATTTACCAGTAATTTCTATTGGGTACAACATCCGAAACAAATACATCCAACAAGTTAATAGTCACAAGCTTGATGTAGTTATTGTGAGTTTTCATTCAATAGGGTTTTCATTTACCTAAAGCGATTACTTTAAATTGGTGTACCTCTTAAACTGACAGTCCCTGAAATCAGGCACTAGAATTACTTTTAAAAATGTGTACATGTTTACATTAGTTATTTAATTGATTTCCCACCGTTTTATAAGTCAGGAGACAGACTTATAAAACGGACTTATTTTAGACTTTTACTTACGTAATATTTTACTGGGTGACTTTCACTTTTCTTGAGTCATTTTCTATTAAGGTATCTTTACTTATACTTACTGACTGCGACATCATGTCAAGGAGCAGTCCTTAGTAAAGTATTTATCCAGCTGGACTGCTTCATAGCACAGACATGGCAAAGCAATCGCTGAATTTATCTAGAGCAGGCGGATCTAAATATACTATGGATTTCACAAGATTGGGCAGGAGTGCAGCATTGGGTGGGCCTTGGAGGGCATAGGCCCACCCACTTGGCAGCCATGCCCAGCCAACCAGAATGATTTTTTTCTGCACAAAAGGGCTTTATTACAGACAAAAATACTTCCTTCCCAATTTTTTAAATTTCTATATGTTTTATTATACTTTTGTTGTGTACTAGATCATGTGGGTTGAAAAGTGTTTTTTTCCTCAGACATATATAAACAATTCCAGGTGAAAGCCAAAGGTTGTAGCTAGATTAATGAAATATTGCCCATTTGCTAGATTATTGACTACAGCCGTAGCGAAACAGTGCAAATGGCTGTCAGCTCAACTTTAATTTGAATTTTCGACAGATTTACCAGAATATATGGACAGAACGGTTCAGAATATTAGGGATCAATGAATGAAAGCCATGTCAATACACACATTTTCTTCTCTTTTTCAGACCCAATTTGTCGATTAAAAAATTATCTGATATTGTATATTATTTAGGGTTAGGAAAGTATTCATAAATAATAATAAAAAATAGGTTAAGAGAGCCTTCACACACTAAATATATTGGTGAATAAAAAATACTGTGGTTTGATTCATCCTGAATATTGCCATATTCAATTATTCAATCTATGAAATATTTGAAGATTAGACAAATTTATAATTACAACATTCTACAAATCATGAATCAACTTGGTAGGTTTGGCACCATATTGTCAATTGTGCTTGGTTACAGAAGCCTATAACTTGGGTCTCCAAATTTCATCCCTGCAAGGCCAGCATTTCATAAACTTCACTGTGGAATAGGTTATATGTTGATATGGTTCAGTTTTCTGCCATGTGACTGGTTTCACATTTTGTCTACCTCAATCATAATGTAAGAGATCTAAAACAATTACCATTTATAATTACAATCCCATTACCCAAACGGATTACTCATTTACCTAGCTCTTATCAAGTTGTAAATTACAGTGCAATGAGAATGGTATTATTTCAGTTGGAAAAAATAAAGTAGATGTTGTTCCACTTGGAACTGACAAGTTGCTCTACCTTATTAGTTTTATCATGCATAATGGGGGTGGGATTATGAGGGAATTAAGTTTTTAAAAACAGCGTAGAATACAAAGTATCTGTAGACACATCTCCACCACACCTGCATTCCTTTGATCTCCACCTCAAACCTCAAAGTTGCAAGATGGCGCTGACAGAGATGGTTGCCTTGCTTCGAGTTCTTAGGAAACTATGCAGTATTTCGTTTTTTTATGTATTATTTCTTACACTGTTACCCCAGGAAATCTTAAGTCTTACTACATACAGCCTGGAAGAACTATTGGACATAAGAGTGACGTCAACTTATCGACATTACGACCAGGAATACGACTTTCCCGAAAGCGGATCCTCTGTTCGGACCACCACCCAGGACAATGGGTTTATAAAGAAGTGCATTGGAGATATTGTACCTACTGTGACTATTAAAACCTACCCTAACCAGAAACCTTGGATGGATGGCGGCATTCGTGCAAAACTGAAAGTGCAAACGATCGCATTTAACCATAGAAAGAGTTCGGGGAATATGGCTGAATATAAACAGTGTAGTTATTCCCTCCGCAAGGTAATCAAACAAGCGAAATGCTGGTACAGGGACAAAGTGGAGTCGCAAGACGTATGTGGCAGGGTCTACAGGAAATCACAGACTACAAAAAGAAAACCAGCCACGTCACAGACATCACGCTTCCAAACAAACTAAACATCTTCTTTTCCCGCTTTGAGGATAATACAGTGCCACCGTCGCGGCCCGCTAACAAGGACTGCACCTCCCCCCTCTCCTTCTCCGTGGCCGACGTGAGTAAAACATTTAAACGTGTTAACCCTCGCAAGGCTGCTGGCCCAGACGTCATCCTTATTCGTGTCCTCAGAGCATGCGCAGACCAGCTGGCTGGTGTGTTTACGGACATATTCAATTTTTCTTATCCCAGTCTGTTGTCCTCACATGCTTCAAGATGGCTACCATTGTTGCTGTACTCAAGAAGGCAAAGATAACTGAACTAAATGACTACCTCCCCGTAGCACTCACTTCTGTCATCATGAAGTGCTTTGAGAGACTAGTCAAGGATCATATCACCTCCATCTTACCGGCCACCCTAGACCCACTTCAGTTTGCATACCGCCACAACAGGTCCACAGACGACGCAATTGCTATCGAACTGCACACTGCCCTATCCCATCTGGACAAGAGGAATACCTAAGAATGCTGTTCATGCACGCCTCCAACTCAATCATCAAGTTTGCAGATGACACAACAGTAGTGGGCTTGATTACCAACAACGACAAGACAGCCTACAGGGAGGAGGAGAGGGTACTCGGAGTGTGGTGTCAGGAAAACAACTTCTCACACTCAACGTCAACAAAACAAAGGAGATGATCATGGACTTCAGGAAACAGCAGAGGCAGCACCCCCCTAGCCACATCGAAGGGACAGCAGTGGAGACAGTAGAAAGTTATAAGTTCCTCGGCGTACACATCACAGACAGACAGAAATGGTCCACCCACACAGACAGTGTGGTGAAGAAGGCGCAACAGCACCTCTTCAACCTCATGAGGCTGAAGAAATCTGGCTTGTCACCCAAAACCCTAAAAACTTTTACAGATGCACAATCGAGAGCATTCTGTCGGGCTGTATCACAACCTGGTACGGCAACTGCACCGCCCACAACCGTAAGGCTCTCCAGAGTCTGCACAACGAATCACCGGGGGCAAACTACCTGCCCTCCAGGACACCTACACCACCCGATGTCACAGGATTCATCAAGGACAACAACCACCCGAGCCACTGCCTGTTCACAACACTACCATCCAAAAGGCAAGGTCAGTACAGGTGCATCAAAGCTGAGACCGAGAGACTGAAAAACAGCTTCTATCCCAAGGCCATCAGACTGCTAAACAGCAATTACTAACTCAGAGAGGCTGCTGCCTACACATACACATAAAGAGTGTACATGCCAACTGTTGTCTTATGTATTAGGGTTATGAGAGGTGTCCCCCAGACTAACATAAGGGGATGTACTTTGTCACAACACACACTTACCAAAAATATATACATATTTTAATAACACATACTGAAACACTACATGTTTTAACGTTTCGCAGGTTGCTTCCGCCATCCATAACATTATGTTGTTTCTCTTCCTCAAACTAGACTTACCGGTCTATTCAGAATCATACATGGTTAGAAACTTGTTACACAAGGTATCTATCTCTAAACCATCACTGCTACCTCTATTAAGCAAATATTTTAAAAGGCATCAACCAGGATTTATTTTTGAAAAGTCCAACCATACATAACATACCATACTGGAGCCGGCTGCAGGTTGGAGCGCAGTTTATACATGCAGTTGAGAGTGTCCAGCAGGAACGACCGTGTCGTGTTAATCTCCATCAGAGTCAGGTTGTCCAGATGGAGAGGGAAAGATGGAGAGGGGGATGAAAAGAGAAGAGAATGTAAATAAGGGGAAAAAATCATGTTTCTACACAAAGTTCACATATTTAACAACATATACAACAAACCCATGTATCACTTTATCTGCCTTTCCAGACTAGCCTATGTTCTGAACAATCTATCATGCTGCCTTGTTGACAATATGACCCGGTGGCGCCGACTACTGTTCCATTTGAGCAAGGAGGTCCGCCCTCATCGGTTTTGCCCGGTCACATGACGGGACATAACCCAGTGCCCCCCGGTTCTAATCATAACCCAGTGCCCCCCGGTGTGTGTGTGCGTGTGTGTGTGTGTGTGTGTGTTGTGTGTGTGTGTGTGTGTGTGTGGCTGTGTGTGTGTGTGTGTCTCTACCGGAGTGTTAGAAACAAGGTCCCTTCTCATTGTGTACATTTTAAGTTTTTAACAACAATAAAACAGCCATCTAAATAATGTTTCTCGGCCCAACACACTGTCGAGTTTCCTATTTTGTTCTCTTTTTATTTGTACATGTACCGAGCTTCCAGGTGGCTCCAGCCTATGGATGTTCGGTGCATGTACACCGGGGGGATTTTGAAAAAGCTAGATTACAACCCCAAAGTATTGGGGTTAAGAAAAGATCATAAAGTTAATTTCAGATTCAGGTGTAGGGGGTAATAACTTTAGGGAAACCGCATTTCACACTATGTACAGACAAAGAGAGCCAACACATAAAGGTGTAACAGGGATGAATGGATATTCAATGTACAACAGTAGTCTTCTGTAACAAGCAATACGTGTTCAATATGTGTCACAGTCAATCATGACAGCCTCTTTTTGAAAGGCCTTTACTTATGACTTAAACAGATTAATTTTCTACCCATCTTATTAATTATTGCTGTGGGATAAATCAGGTGTTTCTTGGTGGGCTTAAACAAATCTACTGTGAAACAAAAGTGTACACTCTACACACATGTTTATTGACTTTTAAAAAGACCACAGTATCATGACAGATATAGTAGAGATTCTACAAAAATCTGCTAGTTCGTATGTATTTTCCAAAGCCTGTCTGGATGTAAACTACTTCAAGCCAGGGTTTAGCTTTAAATGGATTGATAATCCCATATTCATAACCCGTATGAATAAGCTGGACAGTCTTTTCCAAAATCGTGAACAATTACGGCGTTGGCCGCGTCTATCCTTAAGACATACCCAGGACCTACATGCCCGACAGATGATCTATCCCTGGAGTGAAAACTTACGGAGCTTTGATGGAGCGTGCAAGAGAGCCTGTCATGGCGTTGGTGAATTGGATACGGATGCAGGTCAGGGCTAACCAGACCCTATATCTGTAAGAATGGAATAGTAAAAAGGTGTAATTAATTATGACATGCTTTAAAATGTATGTACTTAATATTTTGAATTAAATAAAATGGTTTTAAAATTGTATTTCTAAAATGGTTTAGAGCCACCTGGAAGCTCGGTGCATGTACAAATAAAAAGAGAACAAAATACGAAACTCGACAGTGTGTTGGGCCGAGAAACATTATTTAGATGGCTGTTTTATTGTTGTTAAAAGCTTAAAATGTACACAATGAGAAGGGACCTTGTTTCTAACACTCCGGTAGAGACACACACACACACACACACACACACACACACACATACACACACACACACAACAACACACACACACACCACAAGCCCCCCCTCCCAGACATTCCTGTTTCATAGACAACAACCCTAAAGGGCATTAAAATAGGGGGAGTGTGGTGTCAAACTCTTTGAAATGTTCACCCCCCCAGTTCAAAGAGGTCCCTAGACATCAATCATCATGACAACTTCAAAGGCATTATATACATATTGTCGCACTCACTCTAAGGCGTGAGAACAGTAACAGGATGCCCATATATGGGCATAACCACGTGATCACTTCCGCCAGGAATGTCCTGACCGATGCCCAAATATGGGCATGCACACCGTCATCCAGACATAGGGTCATAAATCAAACGTTTGACGTGTGCCGTCTACTTTATTCTCTCTCTTGGCGATGCGCGGTGCCCAGATGTCCTTCACCAGCGTGCGGATCTCATCCTCTTTGGGAACGTTATCAGATGCACAGCAGAGAAGCAGGATATATGACACTGAACACACAGCCACCTTCCTATTCCAGTCAAATTATAAGTCAATAGCTATATCCAAACAAATACTTTTTCACACAACCATACACACACAACACACAAAAAACACACACATAAACACACACACACACTGCTGTGGTGAGGCATGGAGTGCAGCGGCAAGTATACATCCCAAGCTAATCCTGTGGATTTACCGCATGCTGCCTGCAGATGCAGAGGTGCAGCCTCCCACACAAACACACACACACAAGACAGACACACACACACACACACACACACACACACACACACACACACAACACACACACACACACACACACACACACACACACAACACACACACACACACACACACACACACACACAACACACACACCACACACACACACACACACACACACACACACACACACACACACACACACACACACACACACTCACAGCAGAGGTGCAGCAGGGATTACAGAGATGTGGGTGAGATGTTAATGCTCTCTTTCTACTCCCTCTCTCTCTCTCTCTCTATCTCTCTCTATCTCTCTCTCTATCTCTCTCTCTATCTCTCTCTCTCTCTATCTCTATCTCTCTCTTCCTCTCTCTCTCCCTCTATCTCTTTCTCCCTCTCTCTCTCTATCTCTATCTCTCTCTTCCTCTCTCTCTCCCTCTCTCTCTCTCTATCTCTCTCTCCCTCTATAGGCACATCATATTGAAAGGGATGGTTTAAGATAAATGTACTATATATCCTATTGAATGAAAACTCCACAAGAAAATCTGTTGGCCAGAAAGTGGGAAGGTTTTCAGCGCTGAATTCAATGTATTCAGCACATGCAAGGGAACCACCTCAAATATTATACTGCTTGAGCTCCTGTTCCGCTTATAGAATATTAGCTCTAAAGTATTGTGGAGCTCCTGCACCTAAATGTAAACAGTAACGGCACCAAAAATGAGTACCGACACCTATTTCAATCCAAGCTCTGGATAAGTTAGACTACTAACTACTGAGAAGTACTTAGGAAAGGTGTGTGTAAGAAAGGCGTACATTTCCTGTTGGAATCATATTCTCTGACAGGTTATGGAAAGTTCTTTGGGGTAGGGACTCTTTCAGGAATCAGTTTTTCACCAAACCATTTGTCATGGCCCCTTACTTCTACCAGAGATGGTTTAGAATAAACTTTTCTATACCGTCTCAGCTTCTATATCTTGTCTTGATGGACCCTCATAGATTGTAAAGTATTTTCTGGACTCCCAACTGGCACAGTGGTCTAAGACACTGCATCGCAGTGCTTGAGGCATCATTACAGACCCAGGTTCAATCCCAGGCTGTGTCACAACCAGCTGTGACCGGGAGTCCCATAAGGTGGCGCACAATTGTCCGGATTAGGGGAGGGTTTGGCCGGGGAGGTTTTACTTGGTTCATTACACTCTAGCGACTCCTTGTGGCGGGCCTGGGCGCCTGCAGGCTGACTACGGTCGTCAGTTGAATGGTGTTTTCACCAACACATTGGTTAAGCGGGCGGGTGTTAGGAAGCGCAGTTTGGCGCGTCATGTTATCGAGGACACATGACTCGACCTTTGCCTCTCCCGAGCCAGTTGGGGAGTTGCAGCAATGAGACAAGATTGAAAAAGGGGGGGTAAAAAATAAATGAAAATGGAAAGTATTTTCCATTAATATCCACTGTATGCTGTCTCAACCCAAAGTGATGGAACACTGCTTCCTAAATTGAACACTCAACTCATTCAGATCTATGGATCTAGGGCAGCGGGAGTGGTTTTAGAAAAAGGCATAAAAAACATGCACAATATCTGAAAAGTTACATTTTATTTGTACATTCAGTCCAAACAATTTTTTACAAAAAGGTTTAATATATCAAAACCTCACAAATTATTTTATTTAGGCTTTTATATCTTAATCCAACCCGAAATATATCATTCATGAATCAATAATAATAACATGGACATTTAGCAGATGCTTTTATCCCAAGTGACTTACAGTTTATTTCTTATGCAATAACAAGATTTATTTCAGCAAATAAAGTAAAGAATAATCAGATCATCCTTTAACAAATAAATACTAAGCTATCTCTTATAAGAAAAACAGGAGTGAAACAGTTCTGAGAATATAAACATTAAGACTTAATAGGTAGTGAAATAAAAAACATAACATCTCTTGTTGATTACAATTCTGTAATATTTCAATAAGTCAAATCTCAGAACAATAATTTATCATGTCTATCATCTCTGTAACACTACTATTTCTGAAGAACCTAAAGTATTCAATATAAGTCTAAATAAATGATATTCATGTTTCCCTACCATTCAGAATTACGCATACATCTTCATTAACTATTAGCATACAAAAATCGTACTCAAAAAATGAGAAAGAAAATGAACACGTAGCATTGAATGACACCAAGGTCTTGATCACCTTGATCCTCCCTACTACGGGAACAAAGATCCCAATGGTACCTGTGTCCTGCTTGCCCATGAAAATAGACTGGCCAGTGCTCTGAAAGCTCTCTTCCCTGAGAGCAATTCACTGGGAACAAAGACTTAGCATTCAGCATTCCTGCGCTACAGTAGTATTAGCACGTCCAACGCCGTTTTGGCCGCAATGTCTTTGTCTAGTGCAGTGCAGTCACTCGGCTGGGAGGCTTAGCACAGGTGCAGGACAGACTTGTTGATCTCAGGGTTGGTCCAGTCATTCCTGAGGTCGTCTAGGTGATTGTCGAAGTCGATCAGGCTCTCGTAGGACCTGCCATCCAGCAGAGCCGACGTGATCTTCTGAGCCTCACACCAGTCCTCAAAGCAGTCCCTGGAACACACACAAACCAACACTCCAGAACCTCAGCTCCACGTTCGAGAATCACAAATCAAATCGTATTTGTTACATGCACCGAATATAACTGGTGTAGACTTCACCTTGAAATGCTTGCTTATGAACCCTTCCCAACAATGCAGTTTAAAAATAAAATAGTAACACAAGAGGAATAAAATAAAATACACAAGAATGGAGCTATATACAGGGAGTACCAGTACCAGATCAATGTGCAGAGGTATGAGGTATTTGAGGTAGATATGTACATGAAGGCAGGGTGAAGTAACTAGGCATCAGGATAGATAATAATAAGAGTAAAATAAATATCTACCACACTGGGTTCTATTTCACTAACAGATATTGGCATAGTATACCATGTCGTTCCAAATCTTTTTGGATAAATGGCTGTTCAGTAGCTGTGATATATCTATCCCACATGACATATTAGGAAAGCTCAGGAACACTTACACATTACAGTCCCTGCATTTCCACTTGTTTTCATGGTGGTCATAGATGGCTAATATGGGCTCATAGCAGCCCATGGTGAATCTGGTGCTGTCCACCTGAGGAACACAACATTATTAGAGATACAGTGGTCAGTGTAGGTCTTATGTGTGAATTCAGTAATGTGGCAGTTCTGATACTGGACGGCTAATAGAGGATTACCATAATCATTGCTGCTTCGCTGAAGTTCTCTGCAATCCTGGCCCCAACTTTTTCAGCAACCTGGTTAGGTCTGTGCGAGTCAAAAGAAGACAGAGTACATTGTGTATCATATCAACACAACTCTCCACAGAGCTTGAACGGGATCCTGTATCAAAATATTGTTACCTGAAGTCCTTTGTGCGCTCGTTGGCTTGGTAATACCCAGCTATGACATATTTGTTCTCTTTACACCACGTGTCAATCTGGAAGTGGGGAAAGAAAAAATATATTAGCTTGTTTGACTAGCTGACTAAACTCAACACCATTGTGAAGGACGTTTCTGATAAACTCCACCAATGGACAAGTTGAAACATCAGAAACTTCTTTCACCATGATGTTGAGTTTAGCTTGACGAGTCAGCAGGACTGACAGCTGTTAATACACTTCTACTTCCACAGGCCCAGTAACTTGTGGTGAACATGCAGTGGAGTAACATGAACATTTTTGAAACATGACATGTGAATAGAAGATAAAGACGACCAATTCACTCACCAATGTAAGTGCAACTTCCAGCATAGGTGCCAATGCAAGTGTGCCGTGGAATAGTGGTATACAATCCACACAGAGGATTGGAGTGGAGTGGCTGTCTTTTTTCTTCTCCTTCTGTTTCTCAGCAACCAGTAATCCGTTCACGGCACAATGAGGATATTTAGCAGCATGCAAAAGCATCTTGCAATAAGCCTGAGTTGTCAATTTAATACTCATTCTCATTTCGAGATAAACACTAAACTAGCTAATTGTACAAGGATGGTCTGGAGACTGCTAGCTTGACAGCTAGCCAACGGATATCATACCCGATACAACAGAGTGACAGCTCTGCCAGGTTGACTACGGTAATCGAGTCTCTTATAACTAGCTACCTACATAAAGGTAACTTTTCGTGAATGTTACAGTGCATTAATGTTGTATGTTGGTCACGACGGTAACGTTATATCCTACTACAAATTAACGCTGCTTGGCTTCTCTCTGGTGGTTTGCACCGGTACAATGCTACACACACACCACTATGAAACAGGCAAGAATAACTAAGTACTTCCGGGTCACCAATTTTTGGAATACTTCAGAATAAAAATCCAGCCCTGTATACTTTGTAAATGAATAACTATGGAAAATGTGCACAATTATCGATACATTGTATACTACTTATCATACAAAGAATAATTAAAAGTAATTATATAAGACATGTCATTTATTTGTTGATGTTTATTTTTTAACGCCTAAATGGTCGTCAATGTTTTTTTGTGTGAGTACTCATTTATTGCACATTATAAAAGTATCTGTACGTTGTGTCACAGTAAAAGGGGGTTCCACTCTACTCTTCTAGTTTCCAAATCCACAGAGTTTACACCCAGAGGAGCATCACTGCTGATTTGGTGGACTTTAAAGAGTGGCCCATCAATTTAAATCCAATGTCCAATATGAAAAATCTGTTTTATTTAAATTGATGGGCCACCCTATAAGGCCCACCAAATGAGCAGCGACACTCCTCTGGGCGTAAACTCTATGGATTTGGAAATTTTGAGTGCTCCTAAGTAGAATGGATTGTGTACTACTGTGCAAAAAGAAAAACGTACTGAACAGTGTTCAATATGAATGGGTTAATTAAGAATGGTATTTACAAGTGTTTTTGAAAGTTGATTATTATAATATTATTATTACTATTAGTATTAATAGTAGCATTATAAATCATGTTTTGTTATTTATTACTGTTCTTACCATAACTATTTAGTCATCATTAGTTTTGTCACAATCTCTTCATTCAAAGACTCAGTCATGGACACTCTTACTGACAGTGGTGGCTGCTTTAAGTGATGTATTGTTGTCTCTACCTTCTTGCCCCTTGTGCTGTTGTCAGTGCCCAATAATGTTTGTACCCTGTTTTGTGCTGCTACCTATGTTGTGCTGCTGCCATGTTGTGTTGCTACCATGTTTTTGTCATGTTGTGTTGCTACCATGCTATGTTGTTGTCTTAGGTCTCTCTTTATGTAGTGTTTTGTTGTCTGTCTTCTCGTGACGTGTGTTTTGTCCTATATTTTTTTATTTAATTTATTTTTAATCCCAGCACCCGTGACCAGCAGGAGGCCTTTTGTATTTTGGTAGGCCGTCATTGTAAATAAGAATTTGTTCTTAACTGACTTGCCTAGTTAAATAAAATTAATTTGAATGCTGTTAACAATAATGTCAATGCTATAATATTATTTGTGCTATAATGGCGATTAACTGTATTGCTTTTTCACAACATTCTAAGTCTGCTAACATTTCCTCATAAAATGTTACGAATTTCGACCATTTGTTTAATTTTTCACCATCTTCATTGCGAAACTTTTATTTTAAAGTAAAATCACCGAGGTCACGGCCTTGTTCTTGCTAGGTCTTGCTTATTCTTGCTAGCGGGACGAAGGTAGCACACACCCGGGTTGAATCCCACACGGTATGGCAGGCCACAAACACCATTTTGGTTCATCTCAGGGCACATCGCGTGACAGGAAGAATGCCAATGCTGCGCAACATGGTAGCGAATGAACACTAGTTTCGCTACATTAATGTCGTAAAAGTTAGAATTCAATTGCACAGCTAAATGAATCACCACTCACATTATTTTACAAACCTATTTTAATATGTATATAATAGTGTGACTACATTTGACCTACCACAGTTTCCCTCACCAGCTACGTATTTCCGGTTAATCACACTTCCTTTATGGTTTTTGGAGCGCCGGCGAAAGGAGAAAAAGTAAGAGATGTCGGGTGAATTTTCTAAATTATTAGACGTCTGATATACAGCTATCATAGAACATATTATATACTGTATATTTTTTAATGAAGATAAACATGCTACATGTCTACTGTGTAATCAGAAATGGATTTGTCAATGTTTCCGAACGAGCCGAGTGAAGAGATTGACATTGACATTGAAAAGAGGCAGACAAGACAAGGGGCAAATATGCAATGGTTGGCTAGGCTAGCTAGCATCCTAGCTAACGTTAGTTAAGGTGCCCTTTTCCTGTATGTAGTATAATGTTTTGTGGGTATTCCTCCTCATAGTCATTTGTAATGTTACTGTGGAGTTTAGACCGGAGCAGGAATATTACACAAGGAATAACATGTTGGATGTCTGCTATGTATTTGACCTTGTGCCAGTTAGCGATGATTAACATCATCAGCTTGAGTGTGAGCCTTCTAACTACTAACGTTTGAACCAATGATGTGTATAAACCCTGGATGCCTTACGGGGCGCTGTATTGAGATCACTGCGTAGTCATCTTGGTACTCCTCAATTGTAAAACAGATTTAGGAAGCAATAGAAATCCATTTATTAATTTCGCCATTCGTTTTTGACACGTTAATTCTATTAGACACCTTCATGCATACTTTTACATTGAGAGCGAAGCAAACAATTTCCTAATATTATATTTGTTTAGTACTAGTGTTACTGTCCAACAACAAATATACTTAAATACATAACATTTTGGTCTCTCAATGACCAATACATAGGCTGCAGTCCAAACACTTAAAAGGCACACTATCCCCTCAGCCCTCATATATTAAGTGGACACTTTCGATGACTTAACATGACGTCTGACGAGTATACACTTGCAGGGTGAGAAAGGAATGATTTGTAAATGGGGATTGTTTTTCTGTAAGGCTATTAAGACTATACAAATGGTAACAGCTCTATCAAATTGAAATATGGCACCTCACCTAGATTTGAGTTAGAGAGAAATTAGGAAAGGTTGTCTTATCTCGCCGTACCTGTTTTTATTAATCACCCAACTTCATACAAATTCTTTAAATAATAGTCCTGTACAAGGTATTTCCAAAGCTGGTAAATAAATTATTATAAGCCAGCTGGCTGACAATAGTACACTTTTTCTGAAAGACGCTAACCAAATTCCCATATGTGATACAATCCTTTTCCAAAGCGTCTGGTCTATATCTTAACATTAATAAATCTGAACTCATGGCTGTCAGATTGTGTGACACCTTCATATTATGGTATTCCAGTAAAAGAAGAACTTACATATTTAGGCATAACCATGACAAAGGATCCGAAGTCTAGAGGCTTACTAAATTTTAACCCTTTTATTTAAAAAAAAACAGAAGAAGATAAATCAATGGCTACAGAGGGACTTATCTTTAAAATGAAGAGTCCTAATAACCAAGGCTGAAGGTATCTCTAGACTAACATATGACGCTCTATCTTGACGGTAAAATAAGCAAGGAGATAGACCAGATGCTTTTCAACTTTCTGTGGAGAAACCGTACCCATTAAATTAGGAAAACTGTTGTAATGAACACTTATGAGAGTGGTGGGCTGAATTTTCTTGACTTTACTACCTTAAATAAGACTTTTAAGATCAATTGGATAAAACATTTCCTAAAAGGTTCTATGTGGAATTTTATTCCTCATCATGTCTTCTCTTCTTTTGGTAGCCTTAACTTCATGTTGGTTTGCAATTATAATATAAAGTTCCAGTGAAACTTTAAGGAAAACATCAACTCAAATTGTTCCTTTTGTAATGACCACCCAGAAACAGTGTTGCATATTTTTTTGGCATTGTATTCATGTAAGAAAACTGTGGCAAGACATAAGTAGATTTATAATTGAACACATTTATGAAGATCTTACACTATTGTGGAGAGATGTACTGCTTGGATTCTTTACATACGATAGAAATAAGCTGAAACATTTTTATGTAATTCATTTCATTATTCTTTTGGCCAAGTTTCATATTCACAAATGTAAATTTACAAACAAAACACCACATTTTATTACCTTACAAAAATAAATTGAACTGTATTTTAAGACAATTAAATACTCTACTAACAAAAAAGCTGTTAGAATAATAAGTGTATGTATGTCCATAAAAGTATGTCCATAAAAGTTAATGTTTTTGTTTGGTTAGCATTTGGAAATTGTCGAAATAAAACATTTTCCTTCAGAAGTTCCAGCTAGGCAGGCTAATGTTAGTTAGCTAATTGATTTGCTAGCTATCATACAGTAGGCGTATATGAGTACTTATATAGTTAACATAAGTAGACATGCACTCATAATTGACTGTACTGCATATAAAGCACCCACAAGCTACCGGTGGCTGAAAACACAATCATCGCAGGATGAACGAGTGACCATATCCGGGCAAAGGTGGTCGATTTAAAAATCATTCCTTGCCCTGCAAGTGTATACTTGTCAGACATCATCAGAAGTCTCCACTTAATATTTGAGGGGATAGTGTGTGTCTTTTACATCTGCGTTGCTTGCTGTTTGGGGTTTTAAGCTTGGTTTCTGTATAGCACTTTGACATCGGCTGATGTAAAAAGGGCTTTATAAATACTTTTGATTTTAAGTGTTTGGACTGCAGCCATAGAATCAGCAATCCAGGGTTTATATACGTCATTGGTTTGAACCAGTACCTGGGCTTGAGACGATCAGATCCTTCAATTCAAAGTCCCATTAGCCAGTTCTGCAAATGTTATGTCAAAACGTTCAGTACTCAACAATATATGGAGTTTCATAGAGCAACTATCGTCATTACTGTCGTTACGCATGGTTTGTACTTCCAAATAAGGTCAAAGTAAAATAACTGTTTTTGTTGACCTTTTTTGGAAGTGCGTGCCATGCATAACATCAGTAATAACAATAGTAGTTCTGCGAAACTACATATTTTGATGAGTCCAGAACGCATTTTGACATAATTCAAGTTTGCAGAGCTGGCTAATGGGACTTTGAACTGAAGGATCCTGGGTGTCGGAGGAAATCTCATCATATTCATCCCCTCCACAAGCCCAGGTACTAGTTCAGCTTACGTTAGCCTAGTTTGAATATAACTTAATATTTTCAACATAGACGTTAGCTAGCTATCTATTAGCCTGTCTGTTACCATTGAAACGTATGGTTAATGTAAGCTTGAAATGTCCTTTGCAGATGGATGGCTAAATCGAAAGATGGCTAGCTATATTTAGTTTGCTAGGCAATTTTTTTGCATAGACATTTTAGCTGGGTAACTTTATCTAGGTTAACGTAGCTAACTAGTTTTTCCTCTTTTTTGACAGTTCTGTTAATTAGATTGTATTTGTTACAAAAACTGGTTGCTAGTTATGTGTGCTTGAGCAGTGACCATAACTAGTTGCTAAATGTCAGATTAGGGATGCGTGCAGTTTCATAAATTATTGTTGAACAGTTGCTATTTTTCTATAAATTGAATTGACTAAGAATAAAACTAACCACACTATTTTACAGAGACCTAATGGCTAGCCTCTAGGCTATAGTTTCATGTCATCAGAATAACTTCTTTGTAATTCGTTGGTCAGTAATGTTTTGTTACAGTAGTAGCTAGCTATATTCATTTTTCATCAAGGGTTTTCTCATACATGTTATTTTCTTTCAGAATGCTGGCCACCAGAGCCCTTAGCCTTGTTGGCAAACGTGCCATTTCCACATCAATCTGTGTACGTGGGGGACATGGTGAGTGACTATGTTGGCAGTACACACCACATACTTGACCTTCATGGTATGGACCTTTAAAACCATCCTCTGTAAATTGTACCTACCACTAAAAAGTTGGCACACAAACAAATGTAAACAATGGATAAAATACACCACCACCAGCATGGTTTGGAGATGTACAGTAATCAGACAATACCAGCTTATTGTAGAATAAGATATTTAAGTTTTTTAGGTAGACTGAAAAAGCAGTTATGCGGCTCCCAAAGGCACACAACACAGTATGTATTTGCGTATGCACATATTTTCTAAGCAGGTCCCATGCAGGTTTGAATACATGTATTTATTGGTTGTGTGTGTCAGTCCTATGTAGTAACATGGTGAGTTTCCTGCAGGTGTTGCCAAGGTAGACGACTACGCTCTCCCAGCCTACTTTGACAGGCGGGAGAACCCCCTCCCAGACGTCCAGTTTGTGACAGAGCTGAGTGCAGTGCAGAAGTCCTTAAAGGAGAAGGAGAAGGGCTCCTGGGCCACACTCTCCAATGAGGAGAAGATTGCATGTAAGTGGTTTTCACCTTTGTTGTTGAATACTTGACATTTGTCAGTTTTGTTGCTTACTCAAAACAAGACAGAAGTATTGTTTGCCTATCTGTTCTGTTAGTAGGGATATTTTTTATTTAACCTTAATTTAACCAGGTAGGCTAGTTGAGAACAAGTTCTCATTTGCAACTGCGACCTGGCCAAGATAAAGCAAAGCAGTGTGACACAGACAACAACACAGAGTTACACGATTCACCGATACGCGTCGGTCCCTGGTTCAAATGTTTAAGATGTGAGTGCATCTGTCCGTGGGAGCCCAAGCCGATCCATATGTAGCATGCATCGGTAAGAAAACCAATGAAAATGTTACGAATCGCCGGTTCACTAACGTTTATTATGCTATTTTTTTTGTTGCCTTATTCTGAAAATACCTCATCTGTTTGAATTGATGCGTCCTCTCCTTCAGCCTATCAAACGTTTGTGCATGTATTTGCATGTGATATTGATCTACAAGTCAGATAACTATGTACGCAGTGCGGGAGACGCAGCTGCTTGCGCCAACGAGAGGTAGGGCTACCCTATCCCTGTTCTAATATTTGTAGGCAACATCTGCACAGCACCTTCAGCATTAAGATGTTTTTAAAGTGGCTTTCGCCATTATTAAATAGGTTTTATTAATTGAGGGACAACCGATGTCATTTGCTGGGTCATTTAGCTAGGCTTCCGTCCAATTGGTGACAGATTTTCATGTGAATATTCTCAAATCTGCATAAAAACAATATGCACATTTTCTTAAATTTTTTCATTAAATTGACTTGTTGAGGATAAAAGGCGGTTCAATTCCCATGTATCGAATAGAAAATACAAGTTAAGTGGGTTTCCACCGCATTTTCAGCTCTACTGATGGTTTTCTCACAAAAAAATGTGCGTTATATAGCACGTGTGCCCACTCTAGTATTGGCACGTGCGCTGTAGCCATCAGGTCACAGACACAGTGTGGGTATAGCCTACATTAGATTATTATGGACAAAAGAGAGATTATTTTTGTCACGGCAGCCAAGCGTCAACGATCATGTCACCAGAATAAGACCCTCTATTTATTGGAAAGGAGCATCAAGCTCATCACCTGCACATTAAACACCCTGTGAAGTTCATCAGAACATATTTCATCTGTATCCTAATAAACTGCATGTTTTCCTAATGTGGGAGGATCACACGTCATTGCGTGACTCCAAGTGGTTATTATATCAATATTTGCTCATTAAGGCGTTTCCACCGACATTTCAAGCATAATTAATTTACAGACACTAAAGGATCCCACCTTGTCTAGCGTGTTTTGTTGACATTTGGAAAGTTTACCGACAAATTTTCCATCGGGCATGGCATACACTTCTTTGGGTTCCAACAGGTACTTTACTTGCATTTAAAGGTTGGATGGAAACCTGATTTGTGTTACCAAATGCGCTGTAGAAAATACATTTACTGGTGGAGCTCTGTGGGCTACCGGAGTGGACATAACTCACATCTTGCTGATTGCACATCTAACTGCTGATTTGGGTTTTTTCGATTGCCAGGTTCACCGTACAAAATATTTTTGTTAGTTCTGTTTGGATTTGGTCATTTTTACATGAACAGGATAAAGGTGTAATTTCATAACAAGGACCGCAATCATTTTCGCCAGCCGCACTGGTCAGAACGGGAGAATAGATCACCTCTGGTTCCAAACGGTCAAAACCTTTCACTTTTGAGGCAGGTGAAATCCAAAGCTGTGTTATATTAATTGGCTATGTATGTCAAAGCTAATTTCTTAAGATAAATATATACATTTTACTAGCTCAATGTATCTGGTATATGACAAGTTATAGCAGTGTGGGGACAAAACATAAATTTCCCCCCCTAATCTGATAGTGGTAGATGCTCAGTCTGCCCTATGGATCAACTCACACGTTACATTACACACACGGCAGAAATACTTCTCTATCATACAGCAACGACAAGCCATGGTTCGTTCACTCAGCTCAGAGAAGTCAGCTCAGTCAGATCCAACTCAGCTCCTGAGCGCCATCACTATCAGATATTCATTTAGAATGGAAAATTAATGTGTTTATGCCATCATTGTTAATCGCATTGATTCATTCCACTAATTAAATTGAATCGCGTCAAATCGTTTCAAACTAAAAATATTGTTCCTGTATCGGAGCCCATATATCTAGATGCATATTGAATCGTGCATGTAAGGAGAGATGCACATCCCTACCCGTTAGGATGTGTGAAATTGTTATCTAACCAAGGCCTTGCATTTTCTCTTTACCAACAGTGTACCGTATTAGCTTCAAGCAGAGCTTCGCAGAGATGAACGAGGGCACAAAGGAGTGGAAATCAGTTATCGCAGGAATGTTCTTCTTTATTGGCATGACAGGACTGGTTGTCCTATGGCAGAGGAAGTTTGGTATGTCTTCTAATAAGAAAAGGAATGGGAACATTTATTGTGGATGGAGTCTGTGATCATTCAGTTGTAATATCCTGAAAAAATATCAACGCAACATGCAACAATTTAAAAGATTTACAGTTCAAATAAGGAAATCAGTCAATTGAAATAAATAATTTAAGCCCTAATCTATGGATTTCACATGACTGGGTAGGGGGGTGGGCATTGGAGGGCATAGGCCCACTTACCGGGGACCCAGGCCCAGCCAATCAGAATTAGTTTTTCCCCAGAAAAGAGCTTTATTCCAGACAGAAATACTCCTCAGCATCCCCCACCCACCCTCAGACGATCCTGCAGGTGAAGAAGCCGGATGTGAAGGTCCTGGGCTGGCGTGGTAACACATGGGCTGTGGTTGTGAGGCCGTTTGGACGTACTGACAAATTCTCTGAAACAACGTTGGAGGCAGCTTATGGTGGAGAAATGAACATTCAATTCTCTAGCAACGGCTCTGGTGGTCCTTCCTGCAGTCAGCATGCCAATTGCACGCTCCCTCAACTTGAGACATTATGTTGTGTGACACAACTGCACATTTTAGTGGCCTTTTATTGTCCCCCAGCACAAGGTGCACCTGTTTAATGATCATGCTCTTTGATCAGCTTCTTGATATGCCACACCTGTCAGGTGGAGGGATGATCTTGACAAAGGAGAAATACTCACTAATAGGGCTGTTAACAAATTTGTGCACAACATTTGAGCAAAATAAGCTTTTTGTGGAACATTTCTGGGATATTTTATTTTAGCTCATGAAACATGGAACCAAAACTTTACATGCTGCGTTTATATTTTTGTTGGGTATACGTTGATGTTCATGACTTTTCCACCCACCTGTTAAAAGCCATAAGTCAGCATTCTTTCTCAATGAGATAGATATACAAGATGTTATTTATGACATAATTCAAATATTCAATTTGGCCATCAGTGCCCCTTCAAATAAATGGGTTGCCTGTCTTCTCTGCCATTGTATTGCATCAACCATAATTGTTATAACTGACAAACAACCAGGTTGTTATTGTGAAACAATGTTCTCAATAATGATTACCTTGGTAGATAAATGTTCAATACAGACTATTAAAGAATATATGTTCATTGGTGAACTTTGAGGCAGAGCCTAACAAGCTGTCTGTCTCGCTGCAGTGTACGGACCTGTCCCCCCCACCTTTGAGTCAGAATGGAAAGAGAAGGAGGTGCAGAGGATGCTGGACATGAGGATCAACCCCGTGGAGGGCTTCTCAGCCAAATGGGACTATGAGAACAAGGAATGGAAGAAGTAAACCAACCATCCAGTGGACCACATTACATACCATGTCACCAACAAACGTACAAACATACCAATTACTTGTCTGTTATCTATTGTCCACATTACCTCAGTCAGTACGTTTTGGAAGGTATCTTCCTCTTAAGGTTATCATGTATTATAGAGCAAAATAAAGTTCCTATGTTTACCCAATAGTATGTCTCCCCTTTGCTGTTATATCTACCATGTTGTGGATGGTTAAATGCCACTGGAGGAGTAGGCCCTACATGTCAATTATATGTGTAGGGCTTACTAGTACAAGGAACATCATAAACAGAGCATAGGTGTGATATATCAGCATCCATGGATTCACCCTATTTTGAAACCTGGCAAGACTTTTCTTGCCTCTTATCTAATTGTGTGAATATCGTACTAGTGCCATGTTTTTAGTTGCCATTTTTAAGGAATCCACGCTGTAGTCCTGGATTAGACTATGGCAGGCATGTGTGGGTTTACAGGAATTAAAAAGCATAGGCTATTCGATAATTCCAATACTTAAAATGCATTTATTTAGGACATAGTACAAATAAGTAGTACTGGATGAATTAATGATAATCCTTAACAAGTCTAATGTCACGAAACCCGCGCGGAATGGGCTGCATTACGATCCCATGTACCAATGATATAATTTCTCGGGGGAAACCCGGAAGAGGATTATGGAGCGCAGGTCATACAGAGCAGCATTATGGCGATCGTCTTGTGAAGCAATGTAGACAAAGCGGTCAAAGTACACCCATGTTGAACTACAGAGGCGCGAAGTGGTCTCACTCGTGACGGACAGACCATTTCGCGATCACTCGCACGCACCGCTTCATGTTATTGAAAGTCAGTCCATGTTCTTGTCCAATATTTTGCGTTGTTGCATTGAGACGTAAATATCCAGCTGTATTTGAAATACTTCATAATCTTTGTCGTCTGCGAGAGAGATGGGAAATGGAATGAACAAGGTAGGGGCCTTTGTGTTTTTGTTATTAATGTATCTGTTCTGTTCAATGGCTTGATTGTTATTTTGTAGCAAGGCACTTCCTCGGAGGGGCGTAAACGTTGCACATAGATATGCGCGGAATATATTATGTCATGGTATTTACATCAGCCATCTACATGTCTATCTGCAACACTGAACGTCGCTATAGTTCCCTGAATAAAACCAAAGGGTAGGCTACTCATCACACACTGTCAATTAATATAATAACGTGATAACTCATACAGGTTTTGGATTTAGGGTATCAAATGGAGAAAAACACTTAGCCCTACTATTTTGACTGTTTTAAAGCCCTTATTGTTATCTGTCAATAGTTGGGTGTTTAAATGTTTTGTATATACAGTACCAGTCAAAGTTTGAACACACGTATTCATTCAAGAGCTTTTCTTTATTTTTACTATTTTCTACATTGTAGAATAATAGTGAAGACACCAAAACTATGAAATAACACATGGAATCATGTAACTAAAAAAGTGTTAAAAAAATCTAAATATATTTTAGATTTTAGATTCTTCAAAGTAGTCACCCTTTGCCTTGATGACAGCTTTATACACTCTTGGTATTCTCTCAATCAGCTTCATGAGGTAGTCACCTGGAATGCATTTCAATTAACAGGTGTGCCTTGTTAATTTGTAGAATTTCTTTCCTTCTTAATGTGTTTGAGCCAATCAGTTGTGTTGTGACAAGGTAGGGGTGGTATACAGAAGATAGCCCTATTTGGCAAATGACCAAGTCCATATTATGGCAAGAACAGCTTAAATAAGCAAAGAGAAACGACAATCAATCATTACTTTAAGACATGAAGGTCAGTCAATGCAGAACATTTTATAAGTGCAGTCTCAAAAACCATCAAACCCTGTGATGAAACTGCCCCTCATGAAGACCGCCACAAGAAAGGAAGACCCAGAGTTACCTCTGCTGCAGAGGATAAGTTCATTAGAGTTACCAGCCTCAGAAATTGCAGCCCAAATAAATGCTTCACAGAGTTCAAGTAACAGACATATCTCAACATCCACTGTTCAGAGGAGACTGTGTGAATCAGGCCTTCATTGTCGAATTGCTGCAAAGAAACCACTACTAAAGGACACCAATAATAATAAGATACTTGCTTGGCCAAGAAACACAAGCAATGGACATTGGACCGGTGGAAATCTTTTCCTTTGGTCTGATGAGTCCAAATTTGAGATTTTTGGTTCCAACCGCTGTGTCTTTGTGAGACAGAGTATGTGAACGGATAATCTCTGCATGTGTGGTTCCCACCATGAAGCATGGAGGAGGAGGTGTGATGGTGTGGGAGTGCTTTGCTGGTGTCATTGTCAGTGATTTATTTAGAAATCAAAGCACACTTAACCAGCATGTCTACCCCAGCATTCTGCAGCGATACGCCATCACATCTGGTTTACACTTAGTGGGACTATCATTTGTTTTTCAACAGGACAATGACCCAACACACCTCCGGGCTGTGTAAGGGCTATTTGACCAAGAAGTAGAGTGAGGGAGTGCTGCATCAGATGACCTGGCCTCCACAATCACCCAACCTCAACCCAATTGATATGGTTTGGGATGAGTTGGACCTCAGAATGAAGGAAAATCAGCCAACAAGTGCTTAGCATATGTGTGAACTCCTTCAAGACTGTTGTAAAAGCATTCCAGGTGAAGCTGGTTGAGAGAATGCCAAGAGTGTGCAAAGGGTGGCTACTTTGAAGAATCTAAAATCAAAAATATATTTTGTTTTAACACTTTTTTTGGTTACGACATGATTCGGTATGTGTTATTACATAGTTTTGATGTTTTCACTATTATTCTACAATGCAGAAAATAGTACAAATAAAGAAAAATTAGTAGGTGAGTAGGTGTGTCCAAACCTTTGACTGGTACTGTATATATTACACGTTTTAGTGTTCCGTTAACGGTGATGGGAGTGTCCAGAAGCACCTCTGGGCACCACTGTAATTCCACCCTGACTGAAGCTCTAAGCTTATCTGAATTTCAGAGGACACTAACATCATAGGCAGGCATATACTTTTTATTTTGAAGTCTTAAATAATGCAGGAGTCTTGTAATGTCTAGAAGAGATCATGATGGGATCGCTACAGCTTTATTGCACAGCTTTGTGTCAACATGGCCTTAACCATCAGAGTTGGTTCAGTGCTCCTCAATCCCAGTCATGCCAGGCAATACTATTTATTACAGGCCCTATAAGGCTTGATTTAGCTATGAGAACGGTTCCTGTTTGTTTTCTCAATTGGGAAAATACTGTTTGACCAAACTGGACACCTGAATACATCCTACGAACATAGATAAGGAGCATCACTAAGGTTAAGGCCATGCTCAAATTGTGAATATCTAACTAGTGAAATGTCTCTTTGTTTTCCTATTTGCAGGTTGTTGATGGGCTCTACCTGGGAAATATCAGAGGTGAGAACAGGATTCTGCTGAAATCCATTCAGTTGTTTTATATATTGCACAGTCAGGCATCACACCCAAGAGGCAACACTCACTAATTCACTAGGTGTGGCAGCAGCATCTTGCTTGAATCCAGGGCAGTTTTCAAAGAGACTCAGGCATTTTCTTCTGTTATTGATGCACATGAGCTTTACTTTCTCTGTCCTTATGTTGTTATAATGTTGTTGATACGTTACCTGTAAGGTATGGTCAAATTTAACAAGGGAAGAGATAACAAGAATATCTAGTGAGTGGATTATAGTTATGTATAGATCAAAATAGAGTAGCAGAAGGTTATATGTGTACTGTAGCTCAATGAACTAAGGCATGGCCCAACTTAAGGCTGCTGCATGCATCATCCTGTATCCATCAGTAGAATATGGCACATTTACTCCCTCTGGTAATGTTGGTGATTTATCTGCTCCTCAGCCAAGGGGGTCTCTGCCCTACCAGCTTAATGTGACATCTACCCTGCTATAATGTTAGCCATACTGATGATGGCTTCGCTAGATGGTCCAAGTACTGCTCACACACTGAAAATAGCTTTAAGTGACAAGGCCAAATGATTGCTAACCAAATTACAGCCACAAAGATGCTGCTTCTGGGCAAGCCACTCCTGGGTCTTAAACACTTCAAATTATGCATTTCCTCTCTCTCCTTATGGCATTGCTTTGTCTACTGAGGGTCTCATAGAAATTCACTGAGAAGAATCACTGATCGACATTTTCTCCCTCCCTTCGTCTTTTCCCAGACTCGGAGAACAGAGAAAGTTTGTCCCAGAACAACATCACCCACATCCTGTCTGTGTATAACAATGCTAAACCCGTGCTGGAGGTGAGTGGGGCAGGCAGCCATAGAGGACACAAGGCCAGTTTCACAGAGATAGACTGAATACATTGTTGTGTCTTGAGTCAGGCTGGAGTAGGCTTCATTCTGGTTTAGTTGGTCAAGAACTGAAATGGGATTTCATGACCATTGACCATAACCTTGAATAACATGTCTTACATGAGTCAAACTTAAATGATTTTTAACTTCCTCATACTCAGTTAGTGAATATGGGACTTTGTCTCAAATTCTAGAGAGACGTCTCATAACTTTTTGGGTCAGTATTCAGTTCCTTGATTTGATTCATGGGAATTATGTTGTGTAATGAAATCCGTACAGTATGGCATAATTTTGTAGAAGTTTAAAACATAGATTTTGTAGTACATAGTTGAAGCCAGCTGGGGGTAGTGGTGTCTCACAGTTTAATACATACCAGTGACATTGGACTGTAGAACTTTAGACAAAGCTTTAACTGTTCAATAAAGCACTTCACTCTTGAAGCATCATATTTTAGTTTTATTTGACCTATGTGGTTCATTTATAATACTCAGTTGAGTATGTGTATGTATTTACTTGACTCATCCAACAACAATGTGCAGTTGATGACCACACACCTTACCTACTAATTACTGTTTCAAACAATAGAAAAAATTACAAGAATGCTAATTGGCAGAAAGTGAATGATATACCGCTGATAAACTGTACTGTGACCACATGTAGATGGCATGTGCTGTGTGCAGAACAAAACTGACCCTCGTGTTGTGTTTGTACTCCTATCTGTTTACCTCTCACAGGACATGACCTACCTGTGTATCCACGCAGCTGATGCGTCTAGCCAGAACCTGTGAGTTACCACACACACACACACACCATTCATTGTCAAACAAATCCACCAACACAAGCCACTCCGCTGTATACCATCGTCAGAGGTCCCTCTTTTTTTCCTGTGAACAAGATATGACTCATGTGTCATATAGTTTCAATAACATCAGTTGAACTGAACTCTTCAGTTTGTGGCTCCAGGGTGACACGCAGGCAGGAAAATTAGATTAGTCACTTTGTCTTTGAAAAAACTGAAATAAGCCTGGAAGTTTTTTAAAGGTTCATACAGTATGTATCAGGTAGAAATAAACAAGGTACCTACATTATCAAGTCAGAGACCAAAACAGTAAAAAAACACTAAGACCTGATAATCTAAAGGACTCTGAGAGAAAGACATCTCAGTTTGACTTGTCTGGCTCTGCTATCAGAGCAGGAAAGAGTGTGGAGATGGTGCAGTATTTTAAATGGCTGTAGTTTTATATAGACCCCATCCCCACTGTGTGAAATGAGCTAGATAGACTGCTGCTGCTTCACGTGTGTTATCAAGTCCCCCTCTGTCATTATAGCAGCAGACCAAAACATTTACTTCTCTGTCTCTAAGCTGCTCTCATGTTTGGTGGGTCGCCATTGGCATACTACCATTTAGTACAAATACTGAAAATGTTATTAAACAAGTTGCAGAAATGTAACAGTTGAAAATAAAAAATAATCAGGGGTTGGAACCGAAATCATTTCCCAATCATTTCGTTCTGAACAGAACCACATTTATTTTGTTCCGTTCCACTGTTCCGACCAGCAAAATAAAGTTCTGAACCGGTTCGAATCCCAAAAAATTACCAGTTTATATCGTTCCTTTCTGTTTCTTTTTTAACCTGCTCATTAAATTACTTCACCAATCAGTGCGGATAGAGCAGGCAAGCTAGTTGTTTACATGCATGATGGACAGACAAGTGTAGACTATTGCGCAAGATGTGACTGAAATTGTACGAGTGGGGAGAGAGCGAGAGATGGTTAAGGAGCAGGCTTGAAGCTCTAGGCACCTTGTTATGACATGCATTATATGAATTAGGTCGACAGAGTTATACAGTAACTAGGCCTATAATATTCTTAACTAGCATTGAAAAAGTGAATACATTTATCTCTCCCCATCTTCTCACTCTTCTAACGTCAGTACAGTAGCCTATGCTTCGGAAGGGGGAGAGGCAGGTAACTTAAACATGCACATACATCGGCAAAGATTTTCAGCTTGCAGGCAGACGCTGGAATAAGTTTCTGAGTGACAGAGTGAGGGCTTTGCATTGGCGCTTTGTTGCATTTTTTTTGTGGGACTAGAAAAAAATGCCTGGAACGTAAAATAACGTTATTAACCGGTTTTCCTTGCTTTTAAAATAACGGTTCTGTTCCGGAACAGTATGGATCACTTTCATTCCCGGTTCCATTTCTGTTCCTTGAAAAATGTTGTTCTTTTCCGGTTTTCGGTTCTGTTCCTTAAACCGGTTCCAACCCCTGAAAATGATAATACAAATGCTGTAACACACGAGAATAATTTCAGTAGTAAGGGACTCAGACTCTAGTGTTGTGGTGGTCATTGGAGGCAGGTCTTTCATGTCATTTGATTACACATTGTGGTTATTTGAAAAGAACAGTAGTGTCAGAGTCCCCCTAGCATCACATGGTAACCCTGTGATGTCTCTCCAAGTGACTTGACAGCTGAGGGTAGAGTCCCTGTAGCACTGAGACCGTTCTGCTCAGCTCTGCTCTGTGTGGGTGTCCTTCCTTCCACCCACGCCATTATCACTTTCACATTCAGTCTTTAGTAGAGTTGAATATTTTCCCGGAATTTAAAAAATGTTCCATCCCGAGAATAAATCACTTTTCTCTCGGGCACCAGGTATTTCCCGCCAAAACCGGAAGTGTCATTCCAAAGCATATAAAACATATAAACAGAGTGTACCAAACATTAGGAACACCTTCCTAATATTGAGTTGCTCCCCCTTTTGCCCTCAAAACAGCCTCAATTCATCGGAACATGGACTCTACGAGGTGTCGAAAGCGTTCCACACGGATGCTGGCACATGTTGACTCCAATGCTTTCCACAGTTGGCTGGATGTCCTTTGGGTAGTGGACCATTCTTGATACACACGGAATATTGTTGAGTGTGAAAAAAAAATCCAGCAGCGTTGCACTTCTTGACATTCTCAAACCGGTGCACCTGGCACCTACTACCATACCCCGTTCAAAGGCACTTAAATCTTTTGTCTTGCCCATTCACCCTCTGAATGGCACACATACACAATCCATGTCTCACTTGTCTCAAGGCTTAAAAATCCTTCTTCAACCTGTCTCCTCCCCTTCATGCACACTGATTTGAAGTGGATTTAACAAGCAACATCATTAAGGGATGATAGCTTTCACCTGGATTCACCAGGTCAGTCTGTCATAGAAAGAGCAATGTTTCGTACGCTGGGTAAGTACAGTTTAAGTCGGATGTTTACATACACCTTAGCCAAATACATTTAAACTCAGTTTTTCACAATTCCTGACATTTAATCCTAGTAAAAATTCCTTGTCTTAGGTCAGTTAAAATCACCACTTTATTTTAAGAATGTGAAATGTCAGAATAATAGTAGAGAGAATGATTTATTTCAGCTTTTATTTCTTTCACCACATTCCCAGTGGGTCAGAAGTTTACATACACTCAATTAGTATTTGGGAGCATTGCCTTTAAATTGTTTAACTTGGGTGAAACATTTCAGATAGCCTTCCACAAGCTTCCCACAATAAGTTGGGTGAATTTTGGCCCATTCCTCCTGACAGAGCTGGTGTAACTGAGTCAGGTTTGTAGGCCTCCTTGCTCGCACACGCTTTTTCAGTTCTGCCCACAGATTTTCTATAGGATTGAGGTCAGGGCTTTGTGATGGCCACTCCAATACCTTGACTTTGTTGTCCTTAAGCCATTTTGCCACAACATTGGAAGTATGCTTGGGGTCATTGTCCATTTGGAAGACCCATTTGCGACCAAGCTTTAACTTCCTGACTGATGTCTTGAAATGTTGCTTCAATATATACACATCATTTTCCTGCCTCATGATGCCATCTATTTTGTGAAGTGTACCAGTCCCTTTCCTGCAGCAAAGCACCCACACAACATGATCCTACCACCCCCGTGCTTCACGGTTGGGATGGTGTTCTTCGGCTTGCAAGCCTCCCCCTTATTCCTCCAAACATAAAAATGGTCATTATGGCCAAACAGTTCTATTTTTGTTTCAGCAGACCAGAGGACATTTCTCCAAAAAGTACTATCTTTGTCCCCATGTGCAGTTGCAAACCGTAGTCTGTCTTTTTTATGGTGGTTTTAGAGCAGTGGCTTCTTCTTTGCTGAGTGGTCTTTCAGGTTATGTCGATATAGGACTCGTTTTACTGTGGATATAGATACTTTTGTACCGGTTTCCTCCAGCATCTTCACAAGGTCCTTTGCTGTTGTTCTGGGATTGATTTTCACTTTTCGCACCAAAGTACGTTAATCTCTAGGAGACAGAACGCTTCTCCTTCCTGAGCGGTATGACGGCTGCATGGTCCCATGGTGTTTATACTTGCGTACTATTGTTTGTACAGATGAACGTGGGGTACCTTCAGGTGTTGGAAATTGCTCCCAAGGATGAACCAGACTTGTGGAGGTCTACAATTTATTTTCTGAGGTCTTGACTGATTTCTTTTGATTTTCCCATGATGTCAAGCAAAGAGGCACTGAGTTTGAAGGTAGGCCTTGAAATACATCCACAGGTACACCTCTATTTGACTCAAATGATGTCAATTAGCCTATCAGAAGCTTCTAAAGCCATGACATCATTTTCTGGAATATTCCAAGCTGTTAAAAGGCACAGTCAACTTAGTGTATGTAAACTTCTGACTCACTGGAAATGTGATACAGTGAATTTAAGTGAAATAATCTGTCTGTAAACAATTGTTGGACAAATTACTTGTCATGCACTAAGTAGATGTCCTAACTGACATGCCAAAACTATATTGTTTTAACAAGAAATTTGTGGAGTGGTTGAAAAATGAGTTTTATTGACTCCAACCTAAGTGTATGTAAACTTCCGACTTCAACTTGATGTCTGGATTTGATTAGAGCTTTGATCGGCATGAAAATTCAAGCCTGAAGTCACCTGAGCCTGATGAGCCATACATTAAAGACATTTTATGATCCTAAGCCCAAAAAAGCACAAATAATTGTGTCGTTTTCCAATACATAGCCGCACATTACGCTGGCCACGCACCACTTTTAGAGATCTATAA
Organism: Salvelinus sp. IW2-2015; assembly: GCF_002910315.2. Lineage (NCBI taxonomy): Eukaryota > Metazoa > Chordata > Actinopteri > Salmoniformes > Salmonidae > Salvelinus > Salvelinus sp. IW2-2015. The sequence continues at coordinate 67,593 of NW_019943471.1, read as the reverse complement.
AAGAGAGAGCTACTTCCATGGTACCTATGACCTGCACCATCTGTTGAGTTTGTTCTGTGTCCACTGTCCACATGAATTACTGCTCATTACTTAGTATTGTAGCCCGCTGTGTAGCGCAGTAAGGATAACTACCAGGGTGGAATGTTCTACCCTGCTTCTCATACCTGGACAGAAACACCCTGTCTGCCAGTCTAGTCAGAAAAGGACAGCCACTAGTGTTAAAGACATGCTCCGTAACTTTGGCGACTAGTAAGTCTTTTTTTTAAACCTCCGCAAGCAGAGCATAACTCAGTCAGTCTGTCAATCACTTGTCTTCTCAGAGGAAAATAAGGAGAGAGATGATGATGATGATGAGGGTGGTTGGAGGTTGCGGATGAGGGAGGAGGGGGGATGTTTGTTGGGTTGGGGGGCCTCTGACCCCCCTGTCGCAACCAACTGGTCTGCAGGCAGCAGGAAGGAAGCCTTGCTGTGACATCCTGCTGTGCCTCGGTCACCAGGCCTATTATAGTCCCTCTCTGTCACAATCCCTAGGCTGGGAAAACAGGGCTAACGGTCTCCGCACTGGTTTCATCACGTCCCCCTGTTCCCTGCTTTTAGAGACCAGGCCAGGGACTGACATGGCTAGGGGCCCTAGGGGCTAGGACTGGGGGCCTCTCTCCTGATGAGTCTCTGAGAGTGTGTCATTATTGTGGTAGGATGCTGACCTGACCCCCACTTCATGTTGTTTTATTAAACACTCAAGAAACAAGAATTAGAATTAGATTCAGGTGGACATGTCCTATATCTTCAGTTACCAGATATCACAAAACTAAAGCACTACAGAGTCTTTGTTTGGATTCAACCATACAGTTTGCCACTGTCCTTCATTTGTGATTATAATATGGGTGGTTCGAGCCCTGAATGCTGATTGGCTGACAGCCGTGGTATATCAGACCGTATACCACGGGTTTGACAAAACATGTATTTTTACTGATCTAATTACGTTGGTGACCAGTTTATAATAGCAATAAGGCACCTCGGGGGTTTGTGATATATGGCCAATATACCACGGCTAAGGGCTGTGTTCAGGCACTCCGCGATGCGTTGTGCGTAAGAACAGCCCTTGGCCATGGTATATTGGCTATATACCACACCTCCTCGGGGCTTATTGCATAAATATACACTGAGTATACCAAACACCCCTCCCCTCCCTCATTGCAGTTCTTGACACAAACCGGTGCACCTGGAACCTACAACCATACCTGTTTCAAAGGCGCTTAAATATTTTGTCTTGCCTATTCACTCTCTCAATGGCACACATACACAATCCATGTCTCAAGGCTTAAGAACTTTTCTTTAGCCTGTCTCCGCCCCTTCATCTACACTGATTGAAACGGATTTAATAAGGGATCATAGCTTTCACCTGGATTCATCTGGTCAGTCTGTCATGGAAAGAGCAGGTGTTCTTAATGTTTTGTCTACTCAGTGTAAGATCCTAATTCTTTTTGTTTTCATTTGGAGTTCAGCCTGTCAAAACACAAAATAGTCGCCACCTAATACATTTCTGCACATTTAACAAGATAGCCGGAAACCTCTGGACCAGAAATAATTAGAAAAGTGCTGAGGAGACATCTTTCAGCAAGAGTTTGACTCCAAGTGAGAAGGAGGGAACGCGCAATCCATCTATTTTAGCCCCTGGCTGTTGAGTTGGTTGGGTAACKAAGCAGCCTTTGCTGTTATAGGACAATGCTCCCCACCATATGACTCTCCTATTGTGCAACGCTTCACTACTATTTCCCAATAGTGTTTGGAGTGGTAGCCATACACCAACAGCAAAAAACAGATCAAGTCACAGTATAGGGTAGATGGAAGGAGAATGTTAGTTGGGGTATATGCTGTATTGATCTACATGAAAAGATGATCTCTAAAGATGGAATGATAGTGGTTATAAAGTCTGTGAGGGGAAGCAGTATAGGAGTCCCCTATACTCTCATTACCTCGCAGTCCTACAAAGGTGCATGAATTGACAAACCAACGGGTTGTGTGAGAGATATTATGATTTTCTTGGATGACAATGGAAGTTGAATAGAAAATACTTCTAGGTTCTCCTGGTAGTGTCCAGTGGAGAGTGCTACTAAACAAGACAACTGTATAGGACAGATCACTTCCACCACCATCTCCAGAGTAAGCTACCRATCCCTTCCCCCTCCATAACATCCTTATGCATCTTTTCCCACTAGCACTGACTTTGCTGATAAATACTTTGTTCAGGGAAAATGTACTTGATACAATTGTGATGTGTTGTTGTCTCACCTACAGTAGCTATCTTAAGATGAATGCATGAATGTAAGTCGTTCTAGATAAGAGCATCTGCTAAATTACTAAACTATAAAATATGCCCTGGGACTTCCCAGTGATGTGATGATTGGACACAGATACATGGTTACTTGGGTATAAGACAGGACAGGTATCTATCTGGACATCATGAKTAAGATGAAACGGATTGAAGGAACTTGTGCTGTGCAGAGATGGGGTCCAGATGACTTTTACACCTTAGTTTCACTTCTTCCTGTTCTTTCTCATATCCCATAAAATGTGACCTGAAATCAATTTATATAGTTATAGATCTGGTCTCACCTAGGGCTGTGACGGTCATGACATTTTGTCAGCTGGTGATTGTCAAGCAAATAACTGCCAGTTTCACGGTAATTGACCATTAATTAACATAAACGCATTAAGCTTCTCCTGGCTTCCACACATTGCCACTGATGCAGATCTTTGGAACATCTACATTTTAAAAAGTCTAATATATCCATGTAAGAGCCTACATCATCACAGTAAATCCGTGATTTATTTTAGACAGGTCTAAAGAAACATGATATGAAGAAAATGTAGTCTATTTCAGAAGAACAGAATAGCATACTCTTTGTTGTCCTTGTGTTAGGCCCTGATCTGGCTATGCCATATGTCTGTGGAACTGTACACTAGTTCATTAAGCAGACAAGATTTGCTTAGAATTCTGTGACATTATTTTACATGATTGTATAGAATGAAGAATACAATTGAACATAGCTGAGTAAAATAGAAAGGATATTTTCTCCAAACATTTTAAAGGAGTGTGCATATGCAGCTATTCTGTGTTGAGCGCTTAACAAAGAAACAGGTACTCCTAAATACATAATTTCAAGTTATTTATGCATCTTTGGTTGTGATACAAACATCGGGCTATATCTTCTGATTTTTAATACAATAAGGCTGCATGATGCGACTCTAATGGTGCGACTCTAATGATGTTTTGAAAAAAGTTGCATGAAAGGCATGAGCCCTGCTTTGTTTTTTGCTGTACACACTTTGACAAGCTCTTGATAATGCCTCGAATTTTCCGGTGGCATCCCTTTTGTGTGGCTGTAATGTCACGTAAAAAGAAATCTGTCTTTTGCGGCCAGTGGCCATTGTGCTCTTGGGCTGAATATAATTATTATAATTCCCTTCTCCCGGTTGCACGCTCTGATGCACCTCTTACTCACATGGCTCTCCATCACGTGACGGGTCTTTCTCACAGGCTACAAGTGAAGACAGACACATTGGGGAGGCAACTGCGTGCGTCCTTATCCAATTCCGAGGAAGAACTGTCCACATTTACTTTTCGTCAGCCAACAAGATGAGTAGGCCTAACAAACAGCAAAAGCACTAGCCTATGTCAATCTACTATCCCCCATAGTACAAAAGTCGACATATTCTGTGTGAGAAATAAATATTCCAAACATAGTGTAGGACAGTTGTGGGATGCGATAGATTCCAAATTAATCCAACCACTAGCATCAAAACAACTTTTTTAAGCAATGAGCCTGAAGCAACAGATCAGAACGTTTAGCTTAAATTGTTGATCAACTATTAGGATATTTCTTCACATTATAAGCGCAGCAATGTGCACACCGTAGTAAGCTATAAGCACAAAGCTTCCATTAGCAGGAAAACACAATTCTAAAAAGTGACCGCAAATGCAATTATGAATGTAATGCTTTTATTATAAATGTGCATTTTTATGGTGAAAATGATCTTCCCCATACTTGAAACTCACATGCTTCACATGTATGCCAGTTAGGCTCTACACCCGTTGTAAAACTGATTATTGTGCTCCATTTTAAGAAGTTATTTGGCCACTTTAATTGTGATACAAACCTTTTCAAAACATATAGTCCTATGGGCTAGGCTACATATGAGGTGTGCAGCTATGTGTCACGCCCCGACCTTAGTTCCTTTGTTATGTCTCTATTTTGGTTTGGTCAGGGCGTGAGTTGGGGTGGGCATTCTATGTTTTTGTTCTATGTTTTATATTTCTATGTGTTTGGCCGAGTGTGGTTCTCAATCAGAGGCAGCTGTCTATCGTTGTCTCTGATTGAGAACCATACTTAGGTAGCCACATCCCACCTGTGTTTTGTGGGTAGTTGTTTTCTGTTTTGTATGTCTGCACCAGCCAGAACTGTTTCGGTCGTTATCTTTGTTATTTTTGTTATTTCAGTGTTCCTTCCTAATAAATATGGACACGTACCACGCTGCACCTTGGTCCTCTCCTTCCAACAGCCATTACACTATGATGTGAAAAGTCTCCCAAAAAAAGTATTGCGCTGTTTCTTGCCTTAAGCTGGGCATCAAGTGATAATATATAATTCACAAGTGATAGGCTAATATTGTCACCCATCAGACTATTCTTGATTTAATCTTCTCTTTACATATACTAATTAATATATATGTGAAATTTTGATTTATCATGTACCTGTCTCAAAACCGCAGCCGGGAAAAAATACATGGAATCTATGCACTTAAATAGAGAATGGAGAACGCTATTCTCGTGGTTCATTTTCATGCCAGCCAGGTAGGCTATACTCCTGTTGTAAAGAGAAGCAATGTGCTTAGTATTAGGGAAGTTGAGAAATAAATATAGTAGGCCTAGCCTATAGAAAGCTGATGTGATCCTCCTATTTTTAATAGAGGCCATCACTCTGTTTTCTCATGCAATTGCATAGAAATGTTGCGCAACATGAGCTCATGGGCTCTCATTCAGTGTTTGATTTAGATTTTCAATAACATTTGCATTGATGTCAGAGTGATTAGAGGGACAATGCTAAGTCCCAGGCAGTTGGCAAGTTAGGTAGGCTACTAATGACCATCAGCAGCATCAGAGCTTGGAGAAGCCTAATTACCGTGTCTAAATGGTCACGTGGAATTTGATTGCCATCATGACTCATGACCGCCAGTGTGGCAGTAATATGGTCATCTTAACAGCCCTAGTCTCACCTATGACAAGACAATCCACATCCTGATACGATCAGTGATACACTTTTTACACTACACTGTTTATTCTGTACTTGTACTTATAAGGCCATGTGTTTTTGTCTTTGCAGGTCACAGCATTTCAAAGAGAGCATCAGGTTCATCCACGAATGTCGTCTAAATGGAGGGGCCTGTCTGGTGCACTGGTACGTACACCACCTAACCATAAACCACTAACTTTCTGTTGACCGTACCTGACCCCTCATGACTATGCTCTGTCCCATAATGCAGCCTGGCCGGTGTGTCCCGTAGTACTACCATGGTGGTGGCCTACCTGATGACCGTCACCACCTACAGCTGGGAGGAGTGTCTGTCGGCTGTCAAGGCCGTGCGTTCCTTCGTAGGCCCGAACTATGGCTTCCAACAGCAACTACAGGAGTACCAGATGAACCAAGTCACAGAGGTAGTTACACACACATTGAAACACACACACCCTGTATATCAAATCAAACTTTATTTGCCACATGCGCCGAATACAACAAGTATAGACTTTACCGTGAAATGCTTACTTACAAGCCCTTAACCAACAGTGCAGTTCAAGAAGAAGAAAATAGTTACCAAGTAGGTTAACATAAAAAGTAATAATAAAAAGTAACACAATAAGAATAACAATAATGAGGCTATATACAAGGGGCACCGGTACCGAGTCAGTGTGCAGGGGGTACAGGCTAGTTGAGGTAATTTGTACATGTAAGTGCGGGCGAAGTGACTATGCATAGGTAACAAACAAACAGCGAGTAGCAGCAGTGTACAAGGGGGGGATGTCAATGTAAATTGTCCGGTGGCGATTTTTATAAATTGTTCAGCAGTCTAATGGCTTGGGGGTAGAAGTTGTTGAGGAGCCTTTTGGTCCTAGACTTGGTGCTCCGGTACCGGTTGCCATGCGGTAGCAGAGAAAACAGTCTATAACTTGGGTGACTGGAGTCTCTGACAATTTTATGGTCTTTCCTCTGACACGCCTATTATATAGGTCCTGGATGGCAGGAAGCTTGGCCCCAGTGATGTACTGGGCCGTTTGCACTACCCTCTGTAGCGCCTTACGATCAGTTGCCGACAGTTGCCATACCAGGCGGTGATGCAACTGGTCAGGATGCTCTCGATGGTGCAGCTGTAGAAACCTTTGAGGATCTGGGGGCCCATGCCAAATCTTTTCAGTCTTCTGAGGGGGAAAAGGTTTTGTCGTGCCCTCGTCATGACTGTCTTGGTATGTTTGGACCATGATAGTTCGTTGGTGATGTGGAAACCAAGGATCTTGAAACTCTAGACCCCCTCCACTACAGCCCCGTCAATGTTAATGAGGGCCTGTTCGGCCTGCATTTTACTGTAGGCCACGATCAGCTCCTTTGTCTTGCTCACATCAAGGGAGAGGTTGTAGTTCTCTGACCTCCTCCCTATAGGCCGTCTCATCGTTGTCGGTGATCAGGCCTACCACTGTTGTGTCGTCAGCAAACTTAATGATGGTGTTGGAGTCGTGTTTGGCCATGCAGTCGTGGGTGAACAGGGAATACAAGGAGGGGACTAAGTACACACCCCTGAGGGGCCCCACTGTTGAGGATCAGCGTGGCAGACGTATTGTTGCCTACTCTTACCACCTGGGGGCGGCCCTTAATGCTCCAGGGGCGCTGTACATTGGTGACCCTGGCCGTGACCCCACTCCCTGCGGGTGTCTCACGGGGAGTTGGGATATGCAACAAATAACAGGACAAATATAAGCAACCCCCAAATTATTGTTATTATTCTACAGCTTCCCGCAATTCAATGTGGGCAGAAAAACACCCTGTAACACAGCTCAAGTGTAATATTTAGACTTGAATAGTTCAGGCCTATCAACGGTAAACAATTTCAGTGAGTAAGAAGAATGCCAGTTAAGTCCCACCATTTCTCTAACACCCACTCGGAAGCCAAACTGTTAGCTTACTCCCACTCATAGTACAGAGTCACAGGAATGTGTCATCATTCAGCTGCTATCAGTTAATGATGCAGCTGTTTTCTACAAGGCCACTCCTGCCCTGTCAGGTTCATACCTTTGGTTTACTTTCACTTCTGTAGATGGAGGTGGGTCTCTGACAGTAAACCTGGAGCCCATCCTTCCTGGTTGCCTGACTCAACTTTGTATGGCCTACCAGGGATCTTCCTAAACTCATCATACTGCTCATTAGCAATCTGGGAGATGATCTCTGTGATGGCCGATGGCTTTCTCTGGACTTGCTGTTATGACCGAGGTGGGTTATGAACCCTCGATGTATTGAGGCCAACAGAAGACTATTAGATCCTGTGTAAACTGTTACTATGTGACTTTCATCTGGGCCACCAGAAATACATAAGTTATTTAATTAGAAGTGCCACCATCGTGTATATTAACCGTGACTTCACCCTCCTTCACTCTCATGTCACTAGACCTACACTAAAGTGTTTGCTGGTTTCAAAGTGAGTATCTGTGTTGTCAGTTTATTTAGACCCATCTGCATGTTATTCACACAAGATGTAGTGGGGTGAGAAAATGGCTTTCCTGTTGTGGGGCAGCTATTTCCACACACATCAGACTTCAAACCTGTGAAATGATGTGTGACATGCACACGCACAGACGCACACACACACGCACGTTTCTAGACCATGCTGCAAAGAGAGCTGTGTATGGAGGTTGCTGAAAAGGGCTTTGTCTCTGGAACTGGTGTGTGTGTAGCATACAGAAGGGGAACTGGAGGGGCTTGCTGAAATTGCATTAGCCTGGTAATAACCATCACGTGACTGTAATTACTGTCAGAGGCTTGCAACATGTCTTCACCGAAGAAAAAAACATTTGTTATTTTCTTATTGTTTGGTTGAGTTGACAGTGATTTTGAGGATCAAAGGGGAAATGGGATTCCTTTCTTCATGCTTTTCCCACGACTGTGTCTTAGAGAGAATTTGCTCTTGTCATCCCAATAGTTTTATCTATAGTGTTATACTGTATATAGAGGTGATCAATTGTATATTTTTTTAATTTCACAACACTTTGCCTAAAACACTGATACAACTAAGGCATGTCTGTTGTTAAAAATGATTATAAATGCATTATGACGTGGGTGTTTTGTTGTGCATAAGGTAAGGTTCAGTAAGTGTGATAGTGTCTTAGGGGTTGTGTCCAGGTCACTGTTCATTAGTTTGGACTTTGACTTACTTTGAATGGATTCAAAGCAAAGAGATGTTTTCAAGCAAACAAAACTGAAATTGACATAATTTGTTCCAATTTTGAGTAATCCTTTTCTCATGAATAATTGATCTGGAAGTGAAAACTGGTAAAGGAATGGTGGAGAGTCTGACTCAAAGCTGGGTTTGGGACTCAAGTCTCCCGTCTGTCCTTATCGTGTGTAGTCTAACTGTTCATTGTACCTTCCTTGGTGTGTATTTTTGTAACACAGTGCATATTTTTGTAACACAGTCCATTTTCGTGTTGAGAGGTTTGAGTATGTTGTATGGCTGGTTATGGATGGTGGTAATGGGAGTCGCTGTGACACCTGACGGTTGTGTGGGAGGAAACATACTTCACAGTGACACACCTGATGTCACGACTTCCACCAAAGGTGGCTCCTCTTCCTGTTCGGGTGGTGCTCGGCGATCGTCGTCGCCGGCCTACTAGCTGCCACCGATCCATTTTTCCTTTTTGTTTGTGTCTGTCTGTATTGTTTACACCTGTGTCTGATTAGTTGATTTCGGTGGGTATATTTACCTCCGCTGCCTGCTAGTCTTTGTGCGGGATTGTTTTCTGTGGTTATGTTATTTAGGGGTGCGTGTCTGCACCACAGGGTTTCTTTTCTCACGGCAGTTGTGCCGTTAGGTATTGAGTTTAGTAGTAGAGGTTTCTCCTCCGTGTGTATGCGCTTTATTTCCCTGAGTGTGTGGCAACCTCGTTTGGGCGTGTTTCAGTCCCATGTTGTAGTTGTGTTGGGAATGCTCATTAAACTATTTTGCCACTGGGAATTCCTTGCTCTCCTCCTCCTGATTCCTGCACCTCCCTCCGTTAGGAGGCACATGACACCTGAACACAACTCTTCTCTTTTACCAGACATGGGAACTGTCTTGGTTCATCTGGAAATCCTGAATTTATGATAGGAAGTCTGTAACACTATTTTGTATATAACATTAAAACTATACTGTATTTCATGATTACTCAACTAATGTAAAAAATGTACCACTAGTTTGTTAACCTATACATTACTGTAATAAATTTTAGGTAATTTATAAGAAAATAAATACACATTGCATTGATACTAGTAGCCACCCACCACTCCATCCAACACCTGTCTACCAGAAGCCCGTGATGTCCAACACCTGTCTACCAGAAGCCCGTGATGTTCAACACCTGTCTACCAGAAGCCCATGATGTGATGTTCAACACCTGTCTACCAGAAGCCCATGATGTGATGTTCAACACCTGTCTTCCAGAAGCCCGTGATGTTCAACACCTGTCTACCAGAAGCCCGTGATGTCCAAACACCTGTCTACCAGAAGCCCATATGATGTGATGCTTTCAACACATGTCTACCAGAAGCCCATGATGTTCAACCCTGTCTACCAGAAGCCCGTGATGTGATGTTCAACACCTGTCTTCCAGAAGCCCGTGATGGTGATGTCCAACACCTGTCTACCAGAAGCCCATGATGTTCAACACACATGTCTACCAGAAGCCCCATGATGTGATGTCCAACACCTGTCTACCAGAAGCCCGTGATGGGATGTTCAACACCTGTCTTCCAGAAGCCCATGATGTGATGTCCAACACCTGTCTACCAGAAGCCCGTGATGTGATGTTCAACACCTGTCTACCAGAAGCCCATGATGTTCAACACATGTCTACCAGAAGCCCATGAGTTCAACACCTGTCTACCAGAAGCCCATGATGTTCAACACTGTCTACCAGAAGCCCATGATGTGATGTCCAACACCTGTCTACCAGAAGCCCGTGATGTGATGTTCAACACCTGTCTTCCAGAAGCCCATGATGTTCAACACCTGTCTACCAGAGCCGTGATGTGATGTTCAACACCTGTCTTCCAGAAGCCCGTGATGTGATGTTCAACACATGTCTACCAGAAGCCCATGATGTTCAACACCTGTCTACCAGAAGCCCGTGATGTGATGTTCAACACCTGTCTCCAGAAGCCCGTGATGTGATGTTCAACACCTGTCTACCAGAAGCCCGTGATGTGATGTTCAACACCTGTCTTCAGAAGCCCGTGATGTGATGTCCAACACCTGTCTACCAGAAGCCCGTGATGTTCAACACTGTCTACCAGAAGCCCATGATGTGATGTCCAACACCTGTCTACCAGAAGCCCGTGATGTGATGTTCAACACCTGTCTACCAGAAGCCCATGATGTGATGTTCCAACACCTGTCTACCAGAAGCCCGTGATGTTCAACACCTGTCTACCAGAAGCCCGTGATGTTCAACACCTGTCTACCAGAAGCCCATGATGTGATGTCCACACCTGTCTACCAGAAGCCCATGATGTGATGTCCAACACCTGTCTACCAGAAGCCCGTGATGTGATGTTCAACACCTGTCTACCAGAAGCCCATGATGTGATGTCCAACACCTGTCTACCAGAAGCCCGTGATGTGATGTTCAACACCTGTCTTCCAGAAGCCATGATGTTCAACACCTGTCTACCAGAAGCCCGTGATGTGATGTTCAACACCTGTCTTCCAGAAGCCCGTGATGTGATGTTCAACACATGTCTACCAGAAGCCCATGATGTTCAACACCTGTCTTACCAGAAGCCCGTGATGTGATGTTCAAACACCTGTCTTCCAGAAGCCCGTGATGTGATTGTTCAACACCTGTCTACCAGAAGCCCGTGATGTGATGTTCAACACCTGTCTTCCAGAAGCCCGTGATGTGATGTTCAACACCTGTCTTCCAGAAGCCTGTGATGTGATGTTCCGTTGTTTTAAATGTCAGCCATGTCTTCCCACAGCACAGCTGAGAACTACACGGATCAATCCCACTGTCCTGTGTGGAAGTCTGACCCAAAAGAGCATAAACTGCACTATACTCGGCTGGTCTTACAAGGACATCCATGTTTGATGTGTTCGGTGAGGGGTAGCAATGTTCATGTCAGAACAATAATATGTCCAACTGTGTGGTTGTTTTGATTTCTCACTGCATTTCCAAAATGTTCATAAATGATGTCTATAGATCCAGCGGTGTGGAACACATCTAAGCTGCATAACCTTGATTAGTGAACACACAGGTGCCAAAAGAATGGGACAACTGAAGCGAAAATAATGTTTAGGTTCATTAGGCTCACACTAGTGTGAACATTTTATTTGTCTCTTTATAATCTACAGTTCCCTCTTTGTATTCATATTGCGTTACTGAAATGGAACATAATTCCATATATTACTTTCAGAGACACTTTCAGTTCGTCCTATTTCGCAATATATATGGTGTTACACAACAAATGATTAGATGTTTATTTCCTGGATTCCCTCCAGAAACCGCAGATCTGGATGGTCTGTTGGACTTGTTGACCTAAATGGTTAGAGCTTTACTGGAAGGGCAAGATGGAGCATGTCCCACAGGCTGTGGTTCCACTGTGGTAAAAGGAGGGCTGGGTAATGTTCAATTAACGTATGGTGTGTCACACCTACAGAATCACCAGAACTGACATAGAAATAGAACACATATGAATAGGACGAATAAAAAACAATATCGGTCAAATACAATTTCTTGTGTATTTGTATTTATTATGGATCCCCATTAGCTACTGCCAAGGCAGCTAATGAAGATGGCGCCGGAGGGTAGTGCTGCCGTCTTATCGGCTCTTAAACAAGCATGCTATTTTATTTTTTGCGTTGTTCGTTACTTGTTTTGTACATAATGCTGCTGCTACCTTCTCTTATGACCGAAAAGAGCTTCTGGACATCAAAACTGGGATTACTCACCTAAAATTGGACGAGCAGTTTTTCTTCAGTGAGTCGGACGCGAGGGATATACTACGGACACCCGACCAGGCCCAGATCCCTGTGATTTGCTGGAAAAGGAAACGTAGGTTTCGCGGAAAGAGATCAGGATGCCTTGCGCGGATCAGGCGACGAGTGGCTAATCTGCCCTTGCCTTCCATTCTGCTAGTTAACGTTAAATCGCTGGAAAATAAATGGGATGAACTGAAAGCACGTATATCCTACCAACAGGACATTAAAAACTGCAATATCTTATGTTTCACAGAGTCGTGGCTGAACGACGACATTAAGAACATACTGCTGGCGGGTTATACACTCTATTGGCAGGACAGAACCACAGCCTCTGGTAAGACATGGGCGGGGGCCTGTGCATATTTGTAAACAATAGCTGGTGCACGATATCTAAGGAAGTCTCAGGGTTTTGCTCGCCTGAGGTAGAGTATCTCATGATAAGCTGTAGACCACACTATCTACCTAGAGAGTTTTCATCTGTATTTTTCGTAGCTATCTACAGACCGAGGCTGGCACTAAAACCGCACTCAATTAGCTGTATTCCGCCAAAAAGCAAACAGGAAAACGCTCATCCAGAGATTGCGCTTCTAGTGGCCGGGGACGTTAATGCAGGGAAACTTAAATCAGTTTTACCTAATTTCTATCCGCATGTTAAATGTGCAACCAGAGGGGAAAAAAATCGAGACCACCTTTACTCCACACACAGAGACGCGTACCAAGCTCTCCCTCACTCTCCATTTGGCAAATCTGACCACAACTCTATCCTCCTGATCCCTGCTTATAAGCAAAAATTAAAGCAGGAAGCACCAATGACTCGATCTATAAAAAAGTGGTCAGATGAAGCAGATGCTAAACTACAGGACTGTTTTGCTAGCACAGACTGGAATATGTTCCGTGATTCTTCCGATGGCATTGAGGAGTACACCACATCAGTCACTGGCTTTATCAATAAGTGCATTGAGGACATTGTCACGACAAAAGTGCAAGACACTTACCTGAACTGAAACCTGGAGATCATGTACGACTCCGAGACATCACTAAGGAACCTGGATACAGCAAGGGTGTGTGCAGAGAGAAGTTGCACCGCGATCCTATGAGATCCAAACAGAGCATGGATCACAACTGAGACGAAACAGAGTGGATCTAAGGCTGCAGCCATTCACTCAAGGGACTGAGGATCATCAGGAGGATACTGCTGAAGCGTAAAATGCCTTTAGAAATGGACAATTCAGTCAGAACACCCTGACTGACAATGAACGCTGTCCAACTGTTTCAGGAAGCACTTCAGCAGAACGACCAAAAAGGACTGTCAGAGCCCCTGAAAGGCTTATTGAGAATTGCTAAAAAAAAAAATACAAAAAAGGGGCACCTGGACTGAATGTTTTGTTTATGTGAAAAGAAATAGAGCCACAATAGAGTATTGTTGGACAGCACTAAGCTAAGGACCCTGGGACTAAACGCCTCCCTCTGCAATTGGATCTTGGACTTCCTGACGGGCCGCCCCCAGGTGGTAAGGGTAGGTAACAACACATCCGCCACGCTGATCCTCAACATGGGGAACTCTCAGGGGTACGTGCTCAGTCCCCTCCTGTACTCCCTGTTCACTCATGACTGCACGGCCAGGCACGACTCCAACACCATCATTAAGTTTGCCGATGACACAACAGTGGTAGGCCTGATCACTGACAACGATGAGACAGCCTATAGGGAGGAGGTCAGAGACCTGACCGTGTGGTGCAAGGACAACAACCATTCCATCAACGTGATCAAGACAAAGAAGATGATTGTGGACTACAGGACCAAGCATGCCCCCATTCTCACCGACGGGGTTGTAGTGGAGCAGGTTGAGAGTTCCTTGGCATCCACATCAACAACAAACTAACATGGTCCAAGCACACCAAGACAGTTGTGAAGAGGGAACGACAAAACCTATTCCCCCTCAGGAGACTGAAAAGATTTGACATGGGTCCTCAGATCCTCAAAAGGTTTGACAGCTGCACCATCGAGAGCATCCTGACGGGTTGCATCACTGCCTGGTATGGCAACTGCTCGGCCTCCGACCACAAGGCACTACAGAGGGTAGTGTGTACGGACCAGTACATCACTGGGGCCAAGCTTCCTGCCATCCAGTACCTAGGCGTTACGGAAGAGCTGGGCTTTACGGAAGAGTGGCCATTGCTTAAAGAAAAAATAAGCAAACACATTTGGTGTTCGCCAAAAGGCATGTGGGAGACTCCCCAAACATATGGAAGAAGGTACTCTGGTCAGATGAGACTAAAATTGAGTTTTTTGGCCATCAAGGAAAACGCAATATCTGGCACAAACCCATAATCTATCATCACCCCGAGGTCACCATCCCCACAGTGAAGCATGGTGGTGGCAGCATCATGTTGTGGAGATGTTTTTCATCGGCAGGGACAGGTCAGAATTAAAGGAATGATGGATGGTGCTAAATACAGGGAAATTCTTGAGGGAAACCGGTTTGTCTTCCAGAGATTTGAGATTGGGACGGAGGTTCACCTTCCAGCAGAACAATGACTCTAAGCATACTGCTAAAGCAACACTTGAGTAGTTTAAGGGGAAACATTTAAATGTCTTGTAATGGCCTATGTAACCGATGTGAAATGGCTAGCTAGTTAGCGGGGTGCACGCTAATAGCGTTTCAATCAGTGACGTCACTCGCTCTGAGACCTTGAAGTAGTTGTTCCCCTTGCTCTGCAAGGGCCGTGGCTTTTGTGGAGCGATGGGTAACGATGCTTTGTGGGTGTCAGTTGTTGATGTGTGCAGAGGGTCCCTGGTTTGAGCCCAGGTAGGGGCGAGGAGAGGGACGGAAGCAAAACTGTTATACCTAGTCAAAGCCCAGACCTCAGTCCAATTGAGAATCTGTGGTATGACTTAAAGATGGCTGTACACCAGCTGGAACCCATCCAACTTGAAGGAGCTGGAGCAGTTTTGCCTTGAAGAATGGGCAAAAATCCCAGTGGCTAGATGTGCCAAGCTTATAGAGACATATCCCAAGAGACTTGCAGCTGTAATTGTTGCAAAAGGTGGCTCTACAAAGTATTGACTTTGGGGGGGTGAATAGTTATGCACGCTCAAGTTTTCAGTTTTTTGTTTTATTTCTTGTTTGTTTCACCCAAAAAATATTTTGCATCTTCAAAATGGTAGGCATGTTGTGTAAATCAAATTATACAAACCCCCCCAAAATATATATTTTAATTCCAGGTTTTAAGGCAACAAAATAGGAAAAATGCCAAGGGGCCAACATGAAAACTTTCGCAAGGCACTGTACTGCTGCTCTTTAATTATTTGTTATTCTTATCTCTTACTTTTGTAGGGATTTTCTTAAAACTGCATTGTTGGTTAATGGCTTGTAAGTAAGCATTTCACTGTAAGGTCTACACCTGTTTTATTCGGCACATGTGACAAATAATATTTGATTTGATTTGATTAACTCATCCTGGCGTCCAGAAGAATTAAGGCAGTTTATACAATTTTAAAAACATTACAATACATTTACTGTGTGCCCTCAGGCCCCTACTCCACCACTACCACGTATATACAGTACAAAATCCATGTACACGTGTGTGTGTATAGTGCGTATGCTATCGTGTGTGTATGCATGTGTCTGTGCCTATGTTTGTGTTGTAAGGTAAGGTAAAAAGGTATTTTTTTTATCTGTTTTTAAATCTAATTTTACTGCTTGCATGAGTTACTTGATGTGGAATAGGGTTCCATGTAGTCATGGCTCTATTTAGTACTGTGTGCCTTCCATAGTCTGTTCTGGACTTGGGGACTGTGAAGAGACTGCTTGTGGCATGTCTTGTGGGGTATGCATGAGTGTCCGAGCTGTGCGCCAGTAGTTCGAACAGACAGCTCGAGGCATTCAACATGTCAACACCTCTCATAAATACAAGCAGTGATGAAGTCAATCTCTCCTCCATTTTGAGCCAGGAGAGATTGACATGCATAATATTAATATTATCACTCTGTGTACATCCAAGGGCCAGCCGTGCTGCCCTGTTCTGAACCAATTGCAATTTTCCTAAGTTATTTTTTGTAAAGTGTACTTTTCTACAAGCTTCAATGGAATTGGGTGACATCACTTGCACAGTCACTACAATCGAGGTTGGTCCTAGATCTGTTTTTGCTTGAGAGCCCGTAGCTACTGTGTGAGCAGGAATGTCAGAGGAGGAGTGACGGAAGTGGAGGCAGGTTCCTGGTAAAGCTCTGATTCAGAGCTAGCTTTCTCCACCCCTTCCTCAGCTCTCACTGGTCCCTATGTGGGCCCACTGACCGCTGGGCTAAAGACCTGGGACTTCTGCCAGGGGTTTCCCACCCAACCCCTGCTGCCTCCTCGAGGCCCTCTAACCAGTACTAATCCCTGTGTACCGTTAAACCCAGACACTGGGCCATTTTAGAGGACATTGTCTATGTAAATATATGATACTTACAGTCCTCATAGAAGGTCACATCTCATCTTGAGATCAGCATGTGTAACTTGAATTTTCACAAGTTACACATGCAATGACATCAATGCATGATTTACGTGCACAGAATTCAAGTTGGGATCAAGCCCAGAAGCAATGTTGTTAAAGCCAGAGTGAGTCTGTTGGGGGCACAGCTGTTGGACCTCTTATGGCTCTCTGAGCTGCCGAGGAAAGTCCCTCGTTTTCAGGAATGTCTGCTGTCCGTTTGCCAACCACACACAGAGATTGATCTAGAGATAAATTGCTTAGATTGTAGCTGCCTCTATCTACATCTATCACCATCTACTGGGAAGGGAAAGAAACCAAGAGAAAGTGTGGTAAACTACACCACAATAGAAAAATAACTTCTCACCCACACACTCTGCTCTGACGCCAGAACACTCTGCTCTGACGCCAGAACACTCTGCTCTGACTCCAGAACACTCTGCTCTGACTCCAGAACACTCTGCTCTGACGCCAGAACACTCTGCTCTGACTCCAGAACACTCTGCTCTGACTCCAGAACACTCTGCTCTGACTCCAGAACACTCTGCTCTGACATCCCACCCTTGGGGGACCATAGAACACTAATTGATCTGAACCACCAAACATCTTTTCTGTCTTTCTCTCCAGTACCGGGCGTGGCTGCGGGCCAGTTTCCGCCACAGTCCCTTCAAGGACCAGGAGCAGGTGGGAGCGCTGCTGAACCAGTACATAGAGCAGCAGCAGCAGGAGAACCAGAGGAGAGGAGGGGACCAGGGCTGGATGAACCAGGCCTCCAGTGTCTACCCTCTACCCTACAATGCCTACAACGGCTCTGGGGGCAACAGATGAGCCAAGGGGCCGCGAATCTCCCTGGTCCCACCAACCTCCAGCTCAGGCCTGCCTGTTGAGTGAGACAATGTCCCAATCCCTAGGCACTTAGATCTGAAAGGATCTGATGGGTGTAAGTAGGGCCAGGGGTTTCTCTTGACCAAGACATTCTCCAGAGCCTAGTCCTCCTAAGCAATATGGGAATAGCTCCACCCCACCCTCTGATAGACTAGGTGGAATTGTCACCTTATTGCCTGTAACTATTTAGTACTTGCAGGTCCCAAGTGCATAGGGGTATTGTCTAACTGACTCTCTCACCACTGCACTACCTCCCATGTCCCTCGCCACTAAACTGACCTTAGTACAGCCTGATCAGGAGCTCTGATGCTCACTGAAGCTCACTGAAGCCTTAGTCCAAATACCTCCACACCTCAACACCTTGACCTTACAGCCACATACTACCATGAGGATTCACCTGTCCTATAACCTCGCCTCAACTCATCTCTAAACCCAACGGGTCAACTTTTAAGGCCAAACAGGTAAAGAAGTGTAGGACTAGCATTTTTTTGTTGTAATCATCTGCCTAAGACCTATAACGAGGTCCTGGTTAGGTTACATGATCAGGAAAAAGTCCTACACCTAACATTACATTTTAATAAATGATTATGAATATGTTTATCAATATGTTATTACATGGTACCATGATTACATCATGTTAAATGCAGTCCGCTGGTTAGATGGAAGATCTGATTGGTGTTGAAGGTTGAATGGACATATGAATGAACATAAGATGCTCTCCGCCCTAATTCAAGCTGATCCAGCTACTGTATACCTGCATGTGATAAAGCTTTAAATAACAGCAGCTTTGCCATAGAAAATGAATGCTTCGTTCCAGTTAGTAAAATGAAGAATCATTACAGCCCAAAGTCATAATATGGGGTCTTCTTAAAATCTACCGTAAATCTACTTTGGAATTTTGCTTATCAAAAGTTATATATATTATTTTAGTTTTAGGGAAATTTTAAGATCTTTGTTAAAAGTTTAGTGGTACAAATGATGTTGTATCATAGTTTATGTATCTGCTTTATTAATATTAAAATGTACACTTTCATTGTTTGCCCAAAAATATATGCTAATAAATACTATTATGAAGCCAAAGCAGCATATTGAGACTGAAACAACCTTACAACAATTGTATAAGGCTGGCTACAAACCAAAGTATTATCAAATCATAACAAAACTAATGTGTGTTTGTGTGTGTGTGTGTGTGTGTGTGTGTGTGTGTGTGTGTGTGTGTGTGTGTGTGTGTGTGTGTGTTGTGTGGTGGTGTGTGTGTGTGTGTGTGTGTGTGTGTTGTGTGTGTGTGTGTGTGTGTGTGTGTGTGTGTGTGTGTGTGTGTGTATGTGCAGAGATAGAGAGAGCTTGTGCTTGAAAGTGTATGGTACCAGAGCATCAGCTCTTGGACCAACAGGCTCTGCAACAGCTTCTATCCCCATGCCATAATACTGCTAAATAGCCATAAGACTGCTAACTTGTTAATTAATTGTTACCCGGACTATCCACGCTGACCCTATCTTGCACTAACTCTATGCACACTCACCAGACTATATATATATATATATATATATATATATATATATATATATATATATATATATATACACTGCTCAAAAAATAAAGGGAACACTTAAACAACACAATGTAACTCCAAGTCAATCACACTTCTATGAAATCAAACTGTCCACTTAGGAAGCAACACCTCCTACGGCCTTGTGAGACCATATGCTGACACATGCACATTTTGGCCTGCTGGAGGTCATTTTGCAGGGCTCTGGCAGTGCACCTCCTTGCACAAAGGCGAGGTAGCGGTCCTGCTGCTGGATTGTTGCCCTCCTACGGCCTCCTCCACGTCTCCTGATGTACTGGCCTGTCTCCTGGTAGCGCCTCCATGCTCTGGACACTACGCTGACAGACACAGCAAACCTTTTTGCCACAGCTCGCATTGATGTGCCATCCTGGATGAACTGCACTACCTGAGCCACTTGTGTGGTTGTAGACTCCGTCTCATGCTACCACTAGAGTGAGAGCACCGCCAGCATTCAAAAGTGACCAAAACATCAGCCAGGAAGCATAGGAACTGAGAAGTTGTCTGTGGTCACCACCTGCAGAATCACTCCTTTTTTGGGGGTGTCTTGCTAATTGCCTATAATTTCCACCTTTTGTCTATTCCATTTGCACAACAGCATGTGAAATTTATTGTCAATCAGTGTTGCTTCCTAAGTGGACAGTTTGATTTCACAGAAGTGTGATTGACTTGGAGTTACATTGTGTTGTTTAAGTGTTCCCTTAATTTTTTTGAGCAGTGTATATATATATATATATATATATATTATATATATATATATATATATATATATATATTATATATATACAAAATCCTCACACATTTACATAAACTACCGGTCAAAAGATTTAGAACACCTACTCATTCAAGGGTTTTTCTTTATTTTTACTATTTCCTACATTGTAGAATAATAGTGAAGACAAAACTATGAAATAACACATATGAAATCCTGTAGTAACCAAAAAAGTGTTAAACAAATCAAAATATATTTTATATTTGAGATTCTTCAAATAGCCACCCTTTGCCTTCATGGCACACTCTTGGCATTCTCTCAACCAGCTTCACCTGGAATGCTTTTCCAACAGCCTTGAAGGAGTTCCCACATATGCTGATCACTTGTTGGCTGCTTTTTCTTCACTCTGCGGTCAGACTCATCCCAAACCATCTCAATTTGGTGGAGGTTGGGGGGTTGTGGAGGCCAGGTCATCTGATGCAGCACTCTATCACTCTCCTTCTTGGTCAGATAGCCCTTACACAGCCTGGAGGTGTGTTTTGTCATTGTCCTGTTTAAAAACAAATGATAGTCCCACTAAGCCCAAACCAGATGGGATGACGTATCGCTGTAGAATGCTGTGGTAGCCATGCTGGTTAAGTGTGCCTTGAATTCTAAATAAATCACAGACAGTGTCACCAGCAAAGCATCCCCACACCATAGACCTCCTCCTCCATGCTTTACGGTGGGAAATACACATGTGGAGATTGTCCGTTCACCCACACAGCGTCTCACAAAGACACGGTGGTTGGAACTAAAAATCTCCAATTTAGACTCAAGACCAAAGGACAGATTTCCACCGGTCTAATGTCCATTGCTCGTGTTTCTTGGCCCAAGCAAGTCTCTTCTTCTTATTGATGTCCTTCTTATTGATGTTCTTTAGTAGTGGTTTCTTTGCAACAATTCGACCATGAAGGCCTGATTCACACAGTCTCCTCTGAACAGTTGTTACTTGAACTCTGTGAAGCATTTATTTGGGCTGCAATTTCTGAGGCTGGTAACTCTAAAGAACTTATCCTCTGCAGCAGAGGTAACTCTGGGTCTTCCATTCCTATGGACTTGGTCTTTTACCAAATAGGGCTATCTTCTGTATACTACCCCCCACCCCCCTTGTCACAACACAACGGATTGGCTAAAACACATTAAGAAGGAAAGAAATTCCACAAATGTACTTTTAAGAAGGCATACCTGTTAATTAAAATGCATTCCAGGTGACTACCTCATGAAGATGGTTGAGAGAATGCCAAGCATGTGCAAAGCTGTCAAGGCAAAAGGTGGCTATTTGAAGAACATAAAATATATTTCGATTTGTTTAACACTTTTGTGGTTACTACATGATTCCATATGTGTTATTTCATAGTTTTGATGTCTTCACTATTATTCTACAATGTAGAAAATAGTAAAAATAAAGAAAAACCCTTGAATGAGTAGGTGTTCTAAAACCTTTGACCGGTAGTGTATATATATATATATACACACACACACACACACACACACACACACACACACACACACACACACACACACTAACACATCTAGAGCGCACAACACACACAGGGGACAGCCACCACATCATTCAACACACAACTGCGCGCGATCTAATACACACACACACAACTTTTACACACAGTCAACATCATTCAGCCTGCTTACTTGCAAACCTATTGTTATGTGTGTATTAATGGTGTCTCTCCATTATTTTCTTTACAGTGTTTGGTCTTACATATGAAAAGGATATAACTTCTCCACACCCACTACCTCTTCTTTATCAAATTTAAATGTTTGTAAGGTGTACTAACTTTACCACTATTTGTGACTCATTGCTTTATCATAATGCGATAAGAAACGAGTTTAGCGAAGCCGGCCACCCTTTAAGAGAACGTCTTCTCAACCACGCTTGTGGTGTGTCACCTGCTCTTCAGACGCACGAGGCTTATCCCTTAACGATCGGATCTGAAGTCAAATGTATCTGGCGTAATCTGCGCCCTTGATTGGCGCATCTGTGCTTCCTCAGGTGCCTGCTCACCCAATTCCGAATGGTAGGTGTGCTCTTAGGAGCACCCCTAACGCCATTAGCATTATTCACGAGCTAAGCTAGTATCAAATATTATGCCGCCAGAACCTCATCACTGGGACCCGCTTTGATCAGGTAATAGAGATTTCGATATAGCTAAGAAAATCAACTGAACCAAATAAATTAATTACCCAGGGGGTGCTACGACAACCGAGATAAGGTAGAGAGGTTGAGGGGATGATCAGCACTTATATTAAAAATTCTGCTAATTCTGATGCCTGAGGCCATTAAGCTAGAAGGCCCTCAGCAACCTAAAGAGCATACGTCGCGGCATGGTGGCCTAAGCGCACCCTTAGGCTAAGGGCACAAGTACCTTGCCATAGATCACGCTATGTGAAGCGCACCGTGGGTACAGAGACGTAGCATTGACGTAAAGGCATTCATACTGATCCAGCAATGATCGAGAACGAAGCCTTTAACAACATTTGGATCAGGCAGAAGGCTGTACAAATTAGTTCACCCCAATTCGCGGATCTATAAAAGGGATCAAAACAATGAGTTGCACAATTTCAGTATATATATTAGAGATGCCCATTGAGAGCCCATATAATGCGACGCGTAAAAGGTAAACTCGGGGTTGTCGCAGCTACACAGAAAATCAAAGGATTCATCTATAGAATGTAGGTTACCATTATACAACATTTTATAGTAGATGACTTGTAATGCA
>NW_019943471.1:0-40854 GCF_002910315.2 Salvelinus sp. IW2-2015 | reverse complement strand
TCACCAATATAGGCTATCTTTCTTCGTCTTATTACTACTACACACACCACCAGCCCGTTTGTCGAGAGAGACAAAATATGGGATCATTAATTCTATTTTGCATGACGCTTCTAGTGGACCATTCATTTGCAGTCAGCCTGCCATTGCCGCTCCATGGCTAAAACATCTTTTAAGAAATGGAAAGAAAATTCAATTCAAATTTGCAATACTTTATAGTGAAGCCATACCTTGTTTTAAAAATGCAATTCCACCGGATACGACTTATCCGTTTAGTGAAGAATGTGGTGTATGTGAGAGAATGCCAAAACGCTGCGATGCACACAAGACTGTTTCTAAGAGCAGCCTATTTAGGTTGGATTTCTCGCACCACGAGAAGACATAACAAAGTTAGTTAGTCTCACGCATTTGTTAGTGTAATATCCTGTATAATAGTCTCATACTCTTTGTTTTTGTGTTTCAGACTTTCTATCGGTTTTTTGATGCCTCACCCATAGTCATGGGTTTTGTTGATGTGATTATTCTATCATGGTTTTTTTTCTTGTTTTGTACATTTGCGACTATTTAATTCACCCATTATTGAATGGTTAGAGAAAAATAAAGTACCATTAATTAAATAGAAATAGCGCTCCTTTGAATGAGTAGGTGTTCTAAAACCTTTGACCGTAGTGTATATATATATATATACACACCCACACACACACACACCACCACACACACACACCACACAACACACAACACACACACACCACACACACACACACACACAACACCACACACACACACAACACTTTTACACATCATATGCTGCTGCACTATGTTGTTTATGTTCTTATTATATATGCTGATGTCTTGTCACTTTACCCTGCCTTCATGTAGAAAGTCTACACCCCCTTGAACTTTTTTCACACGTTGTTGTGTCAGTGCTTTAGAGCAGGGTTTCCCTAACTCGGTTCTGCACCCCTCCCTCCTCAGGTGCACATTTCGTTGTTTTGCCCTAGCACTACACAGCTGATTCAAATAACCAACTCATCATCAAGCTTTGATGATTTGAATCAAAATCAAATGTGTACCCAGGGGGGCAGAGCCGAGATTGGGAAATGCTGCTTTTTAATCGCTTTGGTACATTAAGAGGTCAAAGACGTGGGCATGGGCCCTGTAAGGAAACTGTGTCGAATGAAGCCCGGGTCATCGTCATTGACCATGTGGCAAACAGAGGCCTTACCATGGCAGAGGCTGGCAAATTAGTTCACCCCGATCTAAAAAGATCAACTGTCAATTTGATAATGAGAACATTTCACCAAGAAAACCTGTAAGTCTACAGGATATGCACTATGCATATTACCATTACATTTATAGTAGATGACATTGTAATGCATTTAAATTCACAAAACATGTTACAGTATTCTTACAGTATGATCTATTGACAGTATACTCTGTTCTATCCTCAGAATCACAATATCATATTGGAACTATACTGTAAAAGTAACTAACCAAAATATATTTTAAGAGGGTGCTTGATGCTGCTGTGAACAATCACAAGTATATCTTTGTTGATGAAGCGCACTTCAACCTGGCCAAAACTCGGCTCCGTGGGCGGAACATCGGCCAACTGGCGACCATCCAAGTGCCTGGACAACGTGAAACAGCTATCTCTGAAGATGTTGTGGTCGGACATCGGCCATTACTTGCAAAGCTCATTGTGTTTCTCAATCAAATTGAGCAGGCCTGTCAAGGTGAAGGGTCATTGTGTGGGACAATGCTAGGTTCCACCATGCAGAGGTGGTTCAGGCATGGTTTCGGGCCCATCCCCGATTCGTGATGCCATACCTGCCCCATACTCTCTATTCTTTCAACTCTATTGAGGATTTTCAATTGGGTTGAAAATCCTCAATAGGATTGAAGGTCGAAGCTGTACGATCGCCATCCCCATGAGCTTGCCAACCTCCTTCTGGCCATGGATGAGGCATGTTATGACATCAATGCAGACCAAATGTCAAGCTTGTATTCGCCATGCCAAAAGCTTTTTCCCGTGGTGCATGAACAATGAGGACATTCACTGTGATGTGGATGAATTTATGGCCAAATGCTCAAGACAGGCTTGATACAAATGAATGCGAGCTAAACGTTATGTTTTATTTTCATCGATTTAATTTGTTTCATTTAATTTCTTACATTTTATCAGAGACAGTACACCTATATTGCAATTTTTTTTAAATGTTGCATGAATGGTTGTAGATGTCTTCATTGATCACACCTTTGATTACACATTGGATAGATATTATGGAAATTATAGATTTTCTATCCATTTTGTTGGGTAATGTAAGTGTATTGCCTAATGTGAAAACTGTAATCTACTGTAATTTACAGGACTGTAGCATATTACTTTCATCACTTCTAAGGGTGATTCGAAACATGTATGTTGGATTGTTTGGTATTGGATTAACTGGTAGTTAAAATGACTAGATTGAAACGATATCAATGTTGTGTTTTGGGGATTAAACCAACGTTCTCATTGCATTTCACAAATGTATATTTTGAATCAATGGTTGAGTGGTGAGAGATGTTTACATTCCAAATCAATGCACAATGACAGGTTTTGAATTAAAGACTGTTACAAGTGTGACCAGTTAAGAGTTTTGAAAATGTACCACACACTTGTGAAAATAGTACCAAAGCGCAATTAAAAAAAATATTAAATACAAAACTGAAATGTCATAATTGTATACCTCTCCACCCCACTGAGTTGGTGGAAGCACCTTTGACAGCAATTACAGCCGTGAGTCTGTTGGGATAGGTCTCTACCAACTTTGCGCACCTATATTTGGCAATATTTGACCATTCTTCTTTGCAAAACTGTTCAAGCTCTTTCAAGTTCCTTGGGGAGCGTTGATGGACAACAATCTTCAAGTCATGCTGCAAAGTTTCGATTGTATTTAGGTCAGAGCTCTGACTGGGCCACTCAAGGAAATGTTCCTTTTTATTCCTTAGCCACTCCACTGCAGCTTTGGCTGTGTGCTTCAGGTTGTTGTCGTGCTGAAAGGTGAACTTCCCTCCGAGTTTCAGCTTTCTTGCAGAGGGTAGCAGGTTTTCCTCAAGGACTTTTTTGTACATTGCTCCGTTAATTTTACCTTCTATCCTGATCAGTCCCTGACGACGAGAAACATCCCCATAACATGATGCTGCCACCACCATGCTTCACATTAGGGATAGTGTTCTTTGGGTGATGTGCCGTGTAGGGTTTGCACCAAACATAAAGCTTTACATTTAGTCCAAATAGTTTCATTTTCATTTTGTCAGACCACAAACATTTTGACCACATGGTTACAGAATCTCCCAAGTGCTTCAAGGGGTATTCAAGGCATTTAAAATATTTTTATACCCATCCCCTGATCTGTGCCTTTCCACAACTTTGTCCCAGAGTTCTTTTGAAAGCTCCCTTGTGCTTATGGTTGAGTGTTTGCTTTGCAATTCACTACCCAGCAGAGGGAACCTACAGGAAGGAGGTCAGAGACCTGGCCGTGTGTTGCCAGGACAGCAACCTCTCCCTCAACGTAATCAAGACAAAGGAGATGATTGTGGACTACAGGAAAAGGAGGACCAAGCACGCCCCCATTCTCATCGACAGGGCTGCAGTGGAGCAGGTTGAGAGCTTCAAGTTCCTTGGTGTCCACATCACCAACAAACTAACATGGTCCAAGCACACCAAGACAGTCGTGAAGAGGGTACGACAAAACCTATTCCCCCTCAGGAGACTGAAAATATTTGTCATGGGTCCTCAGATCCTCAAAAAGTTCCACAGCTGCACCATCAAAAGTGTCCTGACAGGTTGCATCACTGCCTGGTATGGCAACTGCTCGACCTCCGACTGCAAGGCACTACAGACGGTAGTGTGTACGGCCCAGTACATCACTGGGGCCAAGCTTACTGCCATCCAGGACCTCTATACCAGGCTGTGTCAGAGGAAGGCCCTAAAAATTGTCAAAGACTCCAGCCACCTTAGTCATAGAGTGTTCTCTCTGCTATGGCAAGCGGTACCGGAGTGCCAAGTCTAGGTCCAAGAGGCTTCTAAACAGCTTCTACCCCGAAGCCATAAGACTCCTGAAAATCTAATCAAATGGCTACCCAGACTATTTGCATTGCCCCCCTCTTACGCTGCTGCTACTCTCTGTTATTATTATCTATGTATAGTCACTTTAATAACTCTACCTACATACTCTACCTACAACTCTACCTCAATTAACTCAACTAACCGGTGCCCCCGCACATTGACTCTGTACCGGTACCCCCTGTATACAGCCTCGCTATTGTTATTTCTTTAATTATTTGTTACTTTTATTTATTATTTTTTAGGTATTTTTCTTAACTGCATTGTTGGTTAAGGGCGTGTAAGTAAGCATTTCACTGTAAGGTCTACACCTGTTGAATTCGGCGCATGTGACAAATACAATTTGATTTGATTTGAACTGCTGAATTTATCCTGCAATCATGCGAATCACTACAATTTAACACAGATGGAGGCCAATAAACTTAGTGTGTGATTTTGAAGGTGATTGGTTACACCTGATGTAATTCAGGATTGTTATCACTTATCTAACCAAGATTTTCAGTTACATTTTTTACAAATAGATTTAATAAAAAATTCCAGAATATTTCTTTCACTTGGTAGTTGTGGGGTAGGATATGTAAATCAATGGGGGAAAATTACATTTTAATTCCAGTCTATGAGCCGAAAATGTTGAAAGGGGAGTAGACTTTCTAAATCTACCTCAAATATCTCATACCACTGCACATTGACCTGGTACTTCCTGTATATATACTATATATTTACATTTGAGATTTTTGACATTTAGCAGACGCTCTAATCCAGAGCGATTTACAGTAGAGTGCATACGTACTGGTCCCCCGTGAGAATCGAACCCACAACCCTGGCGTTGCAAGTGACCTGCTCTACCAACTGAGCTACACAGGACCTATATAAAAGTATGTGGACACCCCTTCAAATGAGTGGATTCGGCTATTTCAGCCACACCTGTTGCTGACAGGTGTATAAAATTGAGCACACAGCCATGCAATCTCCATAGACAAACATTGGCAGTAGAATGGCCTTACTGAAGGGCTCAGTGACTTTCAATGTGGCACCATCATAGGATGCCAACTTTCCAACAAGTCAGTTCTTCAAATTTCTGCCCTGCTAGAGCTGCCGCGGTCAACTGTAAGTGCTGTTATTGTGAAGTGGAAACATCTAGGAACAACAAAGGCTCAGCTCCGAAGTGGTAGACCATGCAAGCTCACAGAATGGGGACCACCGAGTGCTGAAGCACGTAGCGCATAAAATCATCTGTCCTCAGTTGCAACACTCATTACAGAGTTCCAAACTGCCTCTGGAAGCAACATCAGCACAATAACTGTTTGTCTGGAGCGTCATGAAAAGGGTTTCCATGGCCGAGCAGCCGCACACAAGCTTAAAACTTCTTATGGCTGAGATCCCGTTAACGGGATCGACTTGACAACAGCCATTGAAAGTGCAGAGCGCCAAATTCAAACAACAGAAATCTCATAATTAAAATTCCTCAAACATACAAGTATTTTACACCATTTTAAAGATAAACTTGTTGTTAATCCCACCACAGTGTCCGATTTCAAAAAGGCTTTACGACGAAAGCACACCATCTGATTATGTTAGGTCAGTACCTAGTCACAGAAAAACACAGACATTTTTCCAGCCAAAGAGAGGATTCACAAAAGCAGAAATAGAGATAGAATGAATCACTAACCTTTGATGATCTTCATCAGATGACACTCATAGGACTTCATGTTACACAATACATGTATGTTTTGAAGTTCTTATTTATATCCAAAAATCTTAGTTTACATTGGCGCGTTATGTTCAGTCATGTTTTGCCTCCAAAACATCCGGTGATTTTGCAGAGAGCCACATCAATTTACAGAAATACTCATAATAAACATTGATAAAAGATAAAAGTATTATACATGGCACTTTAGATAAACTTCTCCTTAATGCAACCGCTGTGTCAGATTTTTAAAAAACGGAAAAAGCACACCATGCTATAATCTGAGTACAGCGCTCAGAGACCAAAACAAGCCATACAGATATCCGCCATGTTGTGGAGTCAACAGAAGTAAGAAATAGCATTATAAATATTAACTTACCTTTGAGGATCTTCATCAGAATGCACTCCCAGGAATCCCAGTTCCACAATAAATGTTTGTTTTTTCTTCGATAATGCCCATAATTTATGTCCAAATACCTCCTTTTTGTTCGTGCGTTTAATTCCATAATCCAAATTGATGACACGCAGGCCAGACGAAAAGTAAAAAAATTCCATTACAGTTCGTAGAAACATGTCAAATGATGTATAGAATCAATCTTTAGGATGTTTTTAACATAAATCTTCAATAATGTTTCAACCGGAGAATTCCTTTGTCTGTAGAAATGTGATGGAACGCAGCTCTCACGGGGGCGAGCCTGAGTGAGCTCGTGGCACTCTGCCAGAGCCCTGACTCAATCAGCTCTTATTCCCTCATCCTTCACAGTAGAAGCATCAAACAAGGTTCTAAAGACTGTTGACGTCTAGTGGAAGCCTTAGGAAGTGCAATATGACCCCAAAGACACTGTATATTGGATAGGCAAACCTACAAACCTCAGATATCCCAGTTCCTGGTTGGATTTTTTCTCAGGTTTTTGCCTGCCATATGAGTTATGTTATACTAACAGACATCATTCAAACAGTTTTAGAAACTTCAGAGTGTTTTCTATCCAAATCTACTAATAATATGCATATCTTAGCTTCTGGGACTGAGTAGCAGGCAGTTTACTCTGGGCACCTTATTCATCCAAGCTACTCAATACTGCCCCCAGCCATAAGAAATTAATAAGATCACCATGCGCTATGCCAAGCGTTGGCTGGAGTGGTGTAAAGCTCGCCGCCATTGGACTCTGGAGCAGTGGAAACTCGTTCTCTGGAGTGATGACAGAAACAGAAAAATCTGGATTTGGCAGATGCCAGGAGAACGCTACCTGCCCCAATGCTTAGTGCCAACTGTAAAGTTTGGTGGAGGAGGAATAATGGTCTGGGGCTGTTTTTCATTGCTAGGTCTAGGCCCATTAGTTCCAGTGAAGAAAAATCTTAACACTACAGCATACAATGACATTCTAGTGATTCTGTTTCCAACTTTGTGGCAACAGTTTGGGGAAGGCCCTTTCCTGTTTCAGCATGACAATACCCCTGTGCACAAAGCGAGGTCCATACAGAAATGGTTTGTCAAGATCGGCGTGGAAGAACTTGACTGGCCTGCCAAGAGCCCTGTCCTCAACCCCATCAAACACTTTTGGGAAGAATTGGAACACCGACTGCAAGCCAGGCCTAATCGCCAAACATCAGTGCCCGACCTCACTAATGTCCCCCGCAGCAATGTTCCAACATCTAGTGGAAAGCCTTCCCAGAAGAGTGGAGGCAGCATATGGGGGAACCACACCATATTAATGACCATGATTTTGGAATGAGATGTTCGACGATCAGCTGTCCACATACTTTTGGTCATGTAGTGTAGCTCCATTTTTGTGTATTTTTTTCCTCGTGTTACCATTTAAAAAATATATGTGTTTTTACTCTGCATCGTTGGGAAGGCCGCGTAAATAAGAATTTCACGATTCAGTCTACACCTGTTGTATTCAGCACATGTGACAAATAACCTTTTATTTGTGTGTGTGTTAGGGAAAGACCCAGAGATGGAGGGTTGGTCAGAGACAGAGTGCCTTCGCCGTAACACCCCAGACTGGCATGGACACAGTAGTAACAATTAGTGTTCTGTTCCCCTCAGTGAGAAGTCCTTCTTTGACCCAGAGACCATGCCACCCCCAGCTTCCCCAAACAGTCCCCCCCTATACAGACTCCACCCCCGCTGTACAGGTGAGCCCAGACTATGACATGGCTCAAATCCTCAAAACGTACCCTTGACATGTGACCTTACCTCCACCACAACTGCTTTTCTCAGTTTCGAAATGATACATACAAAGGCTGTCTGAATACAGTACTGAGGATGGGGCACAACAAGTTAACCCTCTCCTCCAACATTCAGTCCTGCAGTATCTGTTGAAACCACTGAACCATTCCTGTGTAGTTTTAATATTAGTCAGATGAAATCAGCTCTCTGCTGTAGGGCAGGCTATTTTAAGGTGTCGAAAGTGCTCCACAGGGATGCTGGCCCATGTTGACTCCAATGCTTCCCACAGTTGGCTGGATGTCCTTTGGGTGGTGAACCATTCTTTTTTTATAAGATTTTATAAACAATACAAAACATACACACAAATGACAACATCATACAAACATGAACTACATCCCACCTGGCTAGACCCACTAGCACATACCCCCATCTCCAGGGCCCACATCATTTCCCGCCACATGGCCTGAAACTGCACCATTTTGTTTCTCTCCATAGCCCACGCACTTTCAATATTTAAATTATAAATCTTTCAATTTTTCCATTGTGTTAATGATGGCGGATTGATTGATTTCCAAGTTTTTTGTATCCATTTTTTCAAGATGAGTGATCAGAAGAGAATCGTCCAACCCATCGGGTACCTCACTACACCCCCATATGCCATGTCTTGAAATATGCAGACAGACAGATTAAAATTAAGTTTACATTGCAATACTTCTGACAGCCAACTTTCTACCTCCGTCCACAACTTCCGGACTTCATAAAAAGCATGGATTATTAAGTCATTATTTGTTTAACACTTAAGACATGATTCTGCCGTTGTACTGTATAATTTGTGAATTTTGTCTCTTGCATAATAATTTCTATACATTATCTTATACTGGATTAAGTATACTTTTTTGTTAGCTGTAATTTCATTAGTTATGCTAACATTCCTTCCATCTTGTGCCAACATCAGTTTTTTAAAGTTGGTTTCAATAGTTTCTATTTTTCTCTAAGAGATTGTCAGTTGGATATGCTCTCTGCAAGGTTTTGTATATCTTCCCGATCATATGAACATCCTTTTTCTGACAAATAAGATTCCCTCAAGGTTGCTGTGATGTCCAAACGTTTTCAAATATACATTTTGTGATATCTAACTTTTAAGTTGCATGTATTTGTAATTCTGTCATGGAAATAAATGTATTTCTGTTATCAAGTCAAGTTATTTACGGTTTCTATGCCTTTAGTTTTCCATGTCGACCAATTTATCGGTGAATTCTGAAAAGCTGTCCAAGGATTGTTCCATAAGGTTGTGTTTTTAAGAAGTGATATTGGTTCTTCTAGAATACGTTTAATTTTCTCCCATGTTGTGTTAGTGTTCCTTATCCTTTGAAAATAGACATGCAAAAAGATTGTGGGGATGGGCATGCACATCTTCAATATGTACCCATTGTTCCTTTTTAGTGCATTTAACTATCTGCTGCAAAGTAAAAGCCTTGAGTGGCAAGTTGATACAATACCATGTCTGGAAGGTTAAAACCAACATCAGAAGATGTAAAAGTTTCCTTTTTATTCTATGCATTTCATTTTCCCATATAAAGTCTTATGACTGAGTACACTTTTTTTATGACTCTTCGGTGGGGTAATTGGTATTACCGAAAATAAATACAAAAACCTTGTCAGCCATGCCATTATATTGAATTTAATTAGATCTGCTTTCATATGGTTGAGTAATGGAATAAAGTTATCTGTTTAAATGTGTAGTTTGTTGTCACTTATTAAGTATCCTAAATATTTAATATTTTTTGTGGTCCACTTAAAGTATTGCTGTAAATCGAGACAATTACATTTWAAAAAATCCTATTGCCGTAATTATTTTTTCTTCCCGAAGTTAGTTTTATATCCTGAGAGTTTTGAATATTCTGTAAATATTTTTAACAAAGGGGGCATTGAGTTTTCAATATTGGTCAGGTATATCAAAAGATCATCTGCCAATAAGATTAGTTTATGGTCATGTTTACCAATACCTGTTATGTTTGGGTCCTGTCTAATAACCCATACAAATCAGCTGGGCTTGACAATCTGGACCCCCTATTTCTGAAACTGTCCGCCGCCATTGTCGCACCCCCTATTACCAGCCTGTTCAACCTCTCCTTCGTATCATCTGAGATCCCCAAGGATTGGAAAGCTGCCGCGGTCATCCCCCTCTTCAAAGGGGGAGACACCCTGGACCCAAACTGTTACAGACAGTATATCCATCCTGCCCTGCCTATCTAAGGTCCTCGAAAGCCAAGTCAACAAACAGATCACTGACCATCTCGAATCCCACCGTACCTTCTCCGCTGTGCATTGGTTTCCGAGCCAGTCACGGGTGCACCTCAGCCACGCTCAAGGTACTAAACGATATCATAACCGCCATCGATAAAAGACAGTACTGTGCAGCCGTCTTCATCGACCTGGCCAAGGCTTTCGACTCTGTCAATCACCATATTCTTATCGGCAGACTCAGTAGCCTCGGTTTTTCTAATGACTGCCTTGCCTGGTTCACCAACTACTTTGCAGACAGAGTTCAGTGTGTCAAATCGGAGGCATGTTGTCCGGTCCTCTGGCAGTCTCTATGGGGGTACCTCAGGGTTCAATTCTCGGGCCGACTCTTTTCTCTGTATATATCAATGATGTTGCTCTTGCTGCGGGCGATTCCCTGATCCACCTCTACGCAGACGACACAATTCTGTATACTTCTGGCCCTTCCTTGGACATGTGCTATCTAACCTCCAAGCGAGCTTCAATGCCATACAACACTCCTTTCCGTGGCCTCCAACTGCTCTTAAACGCTAGTAAAACCAATGCATGCTTTTCAACCGTTCGCTGCCTGCACCCGCACGCCCGACTAGCATCACCACCCTGGACAGTTCCGACCTAGAATATGTGGACATCTATAGTACTAGGTGTCTGGCTAGACTGCAACCTCTCCTTCCACTCATATCAAACATCTCCAATCCAAAATCAAATCTAGAGTCGGCTTTCTATTTCGCAACAAAGCCTCCTTCACTCACGCCGCCAAACTTACCCTAGTAAAACTGACTATCCTACCGATCTCCGCCTTCGGCGATGTCCTCTACAAAATGCTTCCAATACTCTACTCAGCAAACTGGATGCAGTTTATCACAGTGCCATCCGTTTTGTTACTAAAGCACCTTATACGACCCACCACTGCGACCTGTATGCCCTAGTCGGCTGGCCCTCGCTACATGTTCGTCGTCAGACCCACTGGCTCCAGGTCATCTACAAGGCTATGCTAGGTAAAGTGCCGCCTTATCTCAGTTCACTGGTCACGATGGCTACACCCACCGTAGCAGCGCTCCAGCAGGTGTATCTCAC
This sequence comes from Salvelinus sp. IW2-2015, assembly GCF_002910315.2. Classification (NCBI taxonomy): domain Eukaryota; kingdom Metazoa; phylum Chordata; class Actinopteri; order Salmoniformes; family Salmonidae; genus Salvelinus; species Salvelinus sp. IW2-2015. The sequence goes on along the minus strand of NW_019943471.1, from coordinate 29,529 downwards.
TGATCATCCCTAAAGCCAAAACCTAATTTGGCCGCCTTTCCTTCCAGTTCTCTGCTGCCTGCGACTGGAACGAATTGCAAAAATCTCTGAAGTTGGAGACTTTTATCCCCCTCAACAATCTTTAAACATCTGCTATCTGAGCAGCTAACCGATCGCTGCAGCTGTACATAGCTCCATCGGTATATAGCCCACCCAATTTACCTACCTCACCCCCATACTGCTTTTATTTATTTACTTTTCTGCTCTTTTGCACACCAGTATCTCTACTTGCACATGATCATCTGATGATTTATCACTCAGTGTTATCTGCTAAAATTGTATTATTCGATTTTTGCCTACCTCCTCATGCCTTTTGCCACATTGTATATAGATTCTCTTTTTTTCTACCATGTTATTGACTTGTTTATTGTTTACTCCATGTGACTCTGTGTTGTTGTCTGTTCACACTGCTATGCTTTATCTTGGCCAGGTCGCAGTTGCAAATGAGAACTTGTTCTCAACTAGCCTACCTGGTTAAATAAAGGTGAAATGAAAAAAAAAAAAAAAAAAAAAATATCAAGTCTGATAAGACATTTGCCATTCTATTGTTTATAAAGCTTTAATATTTTGTCATAATTTATTAAACTTATGGGTCTATAATCAGCAGGGGACTCTCCACATTTTCCTGATTTTAATATAACTGAATAACTGTTTGATACATGGAACTAGGAAGTACTGGGTTTGCGTGACGTGTGTTGTCACTTGTATAAATAGGGGGGCTACTTTGTCACCAAATGTTGAATAGAATTCTATGGGAAAGCCATCCATTCCTGATGCTTTTCTCCATGTGAATGTTTTAACAGTATCTAATATCTCAGTTTTTTGTGATTATTTTTTGTCTTGCTTCAGAGTTGTTATAGGATATAGGATCAGTCCAACTGTTGTTTAATTCTGATGTATATACATTTTCATAGAAGCTTTTAAAATTGAAATGAATCATGGTGAACCATTTTTGATATACACGGGAAACTGTTGTGTGAAAAACCCAGCAGCGTTGCAGTTCTTGACACACTCAAATCAGTGCGCCTGGCATCTACTGCCATACCCCATTCAAAGGCATTTACATCTTTTGCTTGCCCATTCAACCTCTGAATGGCACACATACATAAATCATATCTCAAGGCTTAAAAATCCTTCTTCAACCTGTCTCCTTCCCTTCATCAATACTGATTGAAGTGGATTTAACAGGTGACATCATAATTGGGTCATAGCTTTCACCTGGTCAGTCTATGTCATGGAAAGAGCAGGTGTTCCTAATGTTTTGTGTATAGTCCTTTCAGTATAAGGGCTATGAATAAGCATGTTGGCATTATAGACTTTGTCTTTTTTTTGGACACTCTTATTCTCACGAAATAAAAACTAATTCACATGGTAACATGATAAACACTTTATAATTGCATCTATTTCAGAGTACATATCGCTCCAACATAGCCAACATGAAAGTCACTCTGCCTACACCTACAGTTGTTTGAATGCAGCCTGGGCTGTAGTAAAACCTGCACCAGTGGGGTGACGAAGGAGCAATACCTGTTGGGCCGACCTTTACAGTAAAATGTAATGTTATGACGCTGTGAAATTCCCTTTATCCTTTACTAATTATTATCCAGGATTGTTCAATACCCCGCCGTCTGTAGCCAACTGTGGCATAGACCCTACTACGATAACTCATGTCAGATGATTTCTTGTAAATGCCCATGCTTCGAAGAACAAGACTTCCGAATTGGTATGGTATGTCCCAAACCTGATTGGATACAAGTGAAACGCATCTGTCCAATCAGCTTGCAGTCAATGCTTCATTCATCTGAAAGAAGAGATTAAACTGTATGCGAGTAAAGATTTATTATATTGACTCTGAGACATCGACTTGGTGTTAAGGTTTAATAGTCTTCAATAATCTATTTGAAGGATATCACAAGGATATCTAAAGGACTTATCAATACAAAAATAAAAGGTAAGATTTAGTTGTCTTTGTTTAAACTCTTCAAGAGTGGTCCCTTGTAAGCTATATAAAAATATAGTTGTTTTGAAATAATAAACCAATATTATCTTGTTTTACTTTTTGCTCTCTCTCTCTTGAAATAAGTTCCTAATTATCACAAACAAGCATCAAATTAAAACAAACGTTCAGCCCATATAGTGACATGTCTTGTGAATGTTTATGACAGATGTCAGTAAACCCGGGCGGTCGGAGGCTGAAACAGTGGCTAGTTGAGCAGATCCAGAGCGGTCAGTACCCGGGGCTGCTCTGGGAGGACGACAGCCGCACTATGTTCCGCATCCCCTGGAAACATGCTGGGAAGCAGGATTACAACCAGGAGGTCGACGCCTCTATCTTCAAGGTAAATTCATTGGCTCAAATTTCAAACGAGGATTTTGTTGATAGCGGTAGATTTGAGAGCATATTTAGATCACCGATATGTGTCGCCTTCCGCACCACTTTTGGAGAGACATATAGCACAAACTTCTTTTTTTTTCACCTACAAATAGAGCAGGTGTGAATTACGTTTTGTTGGTTTAACTAAAACATTCTCACCACCTGTAACGCGCATAAATAGGCTACACATTAATTGTTTAATATGCGCCTACAAATAGAACGAGTGTGCATTACGTGCTGTTGGTTTATTAACACATCCTCACCATCTGTAACGCACATAAATAGGCTACAGAGTATGATGACATAATTGACAATACGTTGATCTATGAGTCATGGGGCTCTATTTTAACAAACCTAACAAAATGCTAAATTCATTATTTCTAAGCACTCTCAGCATACCATTTAAAACCCCTTTTTCCATAGGCTACTTGGCTAATGGCCCGGATAAAAAGATGTATCTATGCAATGCTGCTAAATCGGCCTTGAATAAGGGGAGGCTATGCTGGAGCCAGCTAAAATAGAGCCCATGGTCACAAGAAGTCAAGCAGAGAGAAATTACATCGAAAATCTAATGTCTTTGTGTAATTATATGTAATTATAACTTAACAGTTAACAAATAATTTAAACCAGAACCTGTCCAGTTTCATGTCATTACAATTCAACCTTTTGTTTTATGTAACCTACCTGTATTTATCATGTGATTAATTGTATTCTGGCTATCAAAGGAGTTGAATTCTAATTACTTCTATGTATGGCTTCATCGTGGACTTTCTAATCTCTTTCGTTCAGTTCCAGACCTTTTTGAATATAACAAGTTGTTGATAGCACCAGCAGGTATGTGTTATGTTTGGATGTGTGTTACTATGACTCTCGTTCTAATGCACCTGCTCCCTCCCTGCAGGCCTGGGCTGTGTTTAAGGGGAAGTTTAAGGAGGGGGAGAAGGCTGAGCCTGCTACATGGAAGACCAGGCTGCGGTGTGCCCTGAATAAGAGCCCTGACTTCGAGGAGGTGGGAGACAGGTCCCAGCTGGACATCTCTGAGCCCTACAAGGTGTACCGCATCGTCCCCGAGGAGGAGCAGAAGAGTGAGTTCATATTTCACTATGGAGACATTAGAATAATGAACATTATAAACACCTGTATTGAATGGATGGAGAGTCAAATTGCACCCATGCCCAAATTATCTATTAAAAGTCACTAATGTTTCAGCAGCAGGATGTTGCCTTGATCAGAGTTGAAAACTTAGAAACCTGGACAAAGACAGCTTGCTGCTGAGACTTGATTTACATTTGACCATCAGCCTTTTCCCGTAGTAAATATAAAAAATAGCTGTGACAATAATACTTACAACCATGCTGTCCCCTCTGCTCCAGCAGGTAAAAGTGCAGCAGCAGCTTTGACATCTAGCCCTGGTGACATTACTGACATGGACTGCAGCTCTGCAGACCTGGAGGAGCTCATCAAAGAGGTGAAACAGGTATGCTTTTCTTTTTTCCATCCATTTCTTCCTTTCCTCTCTCTATCTATATTTCTCACCAACTTCACTCTCTCTGTTTTTCTCTGTTTTCTTGTTTTACTGTCACTCAAGTTCTCTCATTTTCTGTCTCTATCCTCCACTATCAAATATCTTACCTCTTCTGTTTCTAAATATGTATGATTATATGTATGATTGTTGATGTATGGTTATTAGAGACTAATTGCATGGTGTGTCATTCCATTGTCAGTCTTCCAGTGATGAGTACCTTGGCATCGTCAAGAGGAGCCACTCTCCCCAGGAGGATGGCTGTAGGATGCAGCCCAGCCCAGAGTACTGGTCCCAGGGCAGCGTCAGTGGTAAGGGTCTTTCTCCACTCAGTCAACTGTTCTTTTCTTTAGCAGTGTCATCCAATCTAGTGGAGTATCACCAACATGCAGTGGTGTCATGTCCATTTTAACACGTTCATACAGTGGCGACTGGAACATATATGTATGTGAATGATCTGATCTATCTAATTAGTTAGCAAACGCTTATACATCATTTTGTCCTTTGTTAAAAGTATCTGTCTAGCTGTTTTCCATAAGAACATGTTTTAAGGTGTGTAGAGAATGTTTGCATGTTTATGTCTCCTGTATCAAAATTGGCATTATTGTAGTATGTTCTATGAGGCTACAGTTCCTCCTTTGTGAGAGGTTGCGATTTATTCATTTAAAAATAACTGCATATATAGCGACGCAAAACTCTGCGACATTACCTTGCAGTTATGGCTTCTAACACAGGCTTGTTGACATGATTCTAGAATTCTAGAGGGGGACCGATTTGCTCATTTCCTTTAGCACTTTGCTGACTAAGGTTTATTTTGTTCTTGGTCACGCCGCCTGTGAGTCTGTTGTGCTTGACGGGCTGTATTTTTTGATGAAATGACAAATCATGACATGATAGAGGGGTCAGATGTTTTTCACGGTCACTCAAGATCATTGCATCTTAACGAGCATGCTGCATATGTAAGAGGAAGGCCATATTTGAATTTTATGATAGAAAAAATCTATACCACAAAGTCAGTTATCTTTTTTTTTTTTATTACCTTGCAGTCTTCCCGGGGCATCAAGATCCCTCGCCGATGGGATCTTTCAATGCCGGTATGTTTCCTCAGTATTTCTAAATACAAATGTATTTATTTCCATTCCTCTTGCGAGACTTAATAGAAGACAATGCAGTGGCTTTCTCAACACTTTCCTCCCTCTGTTTCCAGCCTTCTCCCAGATGATCATTAACTTCTTCTATGGTGGGAAGCTGATGGACAGCGTGGTGACATCTCATGCTGATGGCTGTCGTATCTCTCCGGGTCAGCCTCCCTTGGTACAGCACAGGTCCCCCTACGGTCTCGCAGACAGCCTGCAGAACGTCCGTTTCCCTCCCGCTGAGCTCATCGAGGTTGAGCGCCAACGCCATGTCACCCGCAAGCTCCTGGGCCACCTGGAGAGGGGCGTGCTGGTCCGCGCTAACCGCGAGGGCATCTTCATCAAGAGGCTGTGCCAGAGCCGTGTGTTCTGGAGCGGGCAGGGGGGATTGGGCCCCCACTACAGCCCTGGGGGGCCCTGCAAACTGGAGAGAGACGCTGTGGTCAAGATTTTTGACACAGGAAGGTTCTTCCAAGGTGAGGAGAAAGGAACTCATGTTGTTTTTGTTGTTGATTTAGGATGTTGTGCTCTGAAGAGGACAGGAATACATGTACTCTTTACTGACAGACATATACTCTTTGGAGTACATGCCTTCACTCATCAGTGTGCAGTTATGATGAAGCATTCTCTGTCTGTGTAATAAGTTCTTCTCTGTCTGCTTTGTTTGTCCCAGCTCTCCAGCTGTACCAGGAGGGCCAGCTTCCCGCACCTGACCCCATGGTGACCCTGTGTTTCGGGGAGGAGCTTCATGACCTCAGCACAGCCAAGAGCAAACTTATCATCGTCCAGGTAACAGAGGTTATATCCCCTGGATCACTGAAACATGTGGTATCCCCCCTGCACAGTCCCAGAATGTGTTTGAGTAAATAGAGGTAACTTTAGTCTTCAAGGTGATTTGGTCAAAAGGGCACCACTACAATCTTAGAAAAAAGGGTTCCAAAGGGGTTCTTTGGGCTGTCCCCAAACCGTTTTGCTTCCAGGTAGAACCCTTTTGGGTTCCATGTAGAACCCTCTGCATAGAAAGGTTCTACATGGAACCAAAAGGGTTCTACCTGCAACTAAAAATGGTTCTTCAAAGGGTTCTCCTATGTGGGCAGTCGAAGAACCCTTTAAGGTTCTAGATAGAAAAAAGGTGCTAAGAGTGTACCATAAAAATACAAACTGAGCTAACAGTTACCTCTCTTCTTCTCTCCCTGTCTGGTTGTGTTCAGATCACTCCAGTCTACTGTCAGAAGTTGGCAGACTGAGCTTACAGTTCCCCCTCTCCTTCTCTCCCTCTCTCCTTCTCTTCTTTTTTCTCTGTCTGTGCTCGGCCACAGGTTACTCCAGTGAACTGCCAGCAGCTGTTGGATGCAGTGAGCATGCGTCGTTCCCAGTACAGCAGTCCTAACCTGGAGATCCAGTCAGACGAGCTGCATGCCGGGGAACAGATGGCCCGGATCTACCAGGACCTGTGTAGCTACACCGCCCCCCAGAGGGCAGCCTGCTACAGGGACAACATGCCCATCACCGCCTGAACAGAACACCTTCCTTCACTCCCCCTCATTGATATAACAAGAAAGGACTGACATGACATATGGTGAAATATGTCACTAACATACACTTCAGCCTCTCACACCTTTTAGCCCTTGCTTACAGCATTCCAATGCTTTTCAATTCTTCAGAGCCAATGAGCAAGAGCATACTTTGATGAATGGAGAAAGCCAACAAAGCCAATACTTGCAAGGTGTGAACTGATAGGACACAAATCTATGCAGCTTGGGTGTTACAGAGGCACTGTGTGTCAAGAAAGGGAAGTACTATACAACCGTATTACAAATGGTGCTGTACAGGTATTAAAAGGTTTACTCATCAAATGTACCACCCCAGTAAGTATACCACANGAAAGGGAAGTACTATACAACCGTATTACAAATGGTGCTGTACAGGTATTAAAAGGTTTACTCATCAAATGTACCACCCCAGTAAGTATACCACATGTTTCCCCCAATCCAGAAAAAAAACACAGTCAAAATGTAATACAATTCTGAATAAATAGTGGTTTGAACTATTCTGTCTTGTAAACCTACTATCATCAATGTTATCACTATTCATTTTTAAACAACATGTGGTTAATTTACTACAGCAGTAAATTTGATTGAATAAACCCTGAAGTGTTGAATGTTATATTAGAATTTGTGTCTATCAATTGACTAGCTTTTGTCAGATTTCTCACCTGCTTTTAATGTATTTTTTATGATGGAAAATGTGATTGATATTCAATCCAATAGTCCATACTAGTCATCATATCAAAGTGTATATACATTTAAACATGTTAAATCAGGGGCCAGTATAACTGTAAAATGCCGAACATCCTTAAAACGTTTATATTTTTTCTATTTGTACTCTAGAAACATATTTTTCTTATACTGTATGAGAGATTGTATTTGATATAGATAGGTTTTACTATCGTATTCTGCCCACTGTTTTACTCTCTCTGAATTCATTTTTCAAACTTTGAAATAATATCAAACCTTTCAGTGAATCTCTTAATTTGGCTTGTATTTTATTTATGAGCTGTTATACAGCAATATCTATAAAGTCACTTACTGAAAGTATCATTGTTTGAGGCTTTGATGATGGCTTGAAAACCACAGCTAAAACTATTCAGCACACAATAAACCAGAATAAATTGTAAAATTACATATTTTTCCTGTGTGTGGGTGTATTTCATTGAATACTTTGAAAGACGCAGGCGGCCTAAAAAAGCATTTTCCAGAGAAGTGTACCCATACTAGCCACCATAGACTCTCAGTTCCATGGTAGTAGCACCCGTCACCAAGCATCCCACAAGTGAAATCACGTGTGTCTGAGTGAGGGAATGAGTATACTAGTAATGGAACAACAGCCAACATTTTCAGAAACCATAGAAAGGATGGACCATAGAGGAGGGAAACTAGTGTCTAGGACATCCCCAGTGAGTAAGACATGGCTGATGGAGAAAGGAGAGAAAGGAGGAAGAGAGCAGAAGAAGAGAGACAAAGGTCTTTGTGATCTCCCCATTCCATCTGTGGGGGATTCATTTATTGTTCTTCTCATTGGTGGTAACTTCTAGAGAATGGGCTATCTCAAATCATGAGAAACTGCTAAATTACAGAAGAACAACCTACACAAACATGCCCACTTCACACCCACACAGATTAGAGTTCTCATGTCACTCAGCACTTATTTATTTGGAATTCAGCTACAAAACATTGCTAACAAGCCGCACTCGCACACTCTCATCACAAATAGTCTAGGTAATCTATTTCACTTGAAACACACTTGTGCCTGATTCACACTACAGGGCAGACAAGAACTGTACTGGGCTGGCTCGGATACATTTTGTGTGTGTGTGTGTGTGTGTGTGTGTGTGGTGTGTGTGTGTGTGTGTGTGTGTGTGTGTGTGTGTGTGTGTGTGTGTGTGTGTGTGTGTGTGTGTGTTGTCCAGAGACATGTAGAGGTGTTACACATCTGTCAGAACCTCTTACAGGGTTCAACAAGCAGAACTGACTGCAAGCCGTCAGAAACTTTCACAGGAAACCAAGTCTACCCTCAAATAAGATCTGTCTGAGACTAGGCTAATTTAACCCCCTGTGTCTCTAATATTCAGAAGAATAGAATTGGGTCTATTGCCTCTACTTATGTGATCTGAGCAGGACAAACTCTAGGCCTAATAACTCAGACTTTCCTGGTCAGATCAAGTGGTCAGGAAAAACTGCTGTCCCTAGTTATAATGAGAACAAGTTGGTTATGGGGGTGTTGAAGTGCACTTATGCACGAGCACAAGCTTCGATTCTGTCTACAGTTGCAGTGTCTGCAGTGTGGTGTCTCCTGTTTTGCAACACTGCCTTGTGGCGTCTGAGGTTTCCCACAATAAATGATCATAAAAAAGCAAGACTACATTCAACATCAGCGGCTGTGGTGGTATCATACAGCACTACAGTAGTAATTGAATGTAATGGTCTCTACACATGCATTATGCCAGATCTAGAGACACTGACATACACTTCAGCCTCTCACGAACTAACTAGAATCATCAAAGAAATTAAAGATTAAATAAAGAGGAATTACTATTCTCCAAAGTATTTCCTTGAAATCTGCTTTTTCTCTTTCTGGTTTTGTGGCTGGATTTGTTGCTGACTTCTCTTAAAATGAAAAGATGTCTCTGAACTGGGCTGTATAGTCAGCAATAACCACTCCCTTCCCTCACAATGTTTTGGTCTGTGAATCCCCTCATCTTGTTTCATCATATTCACCATTGACACTCAAAAACACAGGAAATAAAAATATGTCCTTTTTCCTATGTGAGCCCAGTTGTATGTAAAAGCAGAACATGAAAGTAGGATTTTCTGTACTGCTATGTTTTCCATTTATTTAATTTGGATGTGAAACAAGAATTGCATTCATTCAGTTATACGTAACTAGGCTACATATGAGACTCTAAAACATCATTATTGTTTGCCTGTCTTTGGAGAAAGGCAACATTTACAGGAAACAATGCATGAAAAGCCATGGGTGGAGTCATATCTAGTGGCAAACACTTTGTTTTCTTCTCTCACTTGTGTTCAATATTATACATGTTTGCATAATCAAACTATCTTCTGTATATGTATTTTACTTTCTAAACTGTATTGAGATGTATTTTGAATACTATATTGTGACTACTGTTATTAAGTTACTGTATCAGTGCTGATGATTGGATGATACTGTATCATATGAATCCTGGTCTCACTAACCGCAGGGACAAGGTGGAGAAGCAGGTAACAGAAACCCAGGACAGGATGTGGAGAAAGACTGTGTGAATTTCCATAAATAAGGGACATACAGTAAATACATACCAGATTAAAGATTGACAGTTGTTGTTGATGATGCTTTAGCTGCCCCACCCAAATAGATGATGACTTAAAGTTCAAAGGTCTTGGTGAGATCTACAGGTGCATTCCCACATAACCTTTTTGCTAAATGGTATTTTCTACTGCTTGTTTCAATTATATCATTGTTTTGTTCAATTGTTATGTGATTTTTTTGTTTATATAGCACTGTTTTTGTTTATAAAGCCCTCCTTTATAAACTTCCTCCATACCTTACTTCATTTTTTACTTACAGATGTACAGGTACCATACCCGGTCTCAGGGAAGGCTAAATCTGGAGATCCATTCCATCTCCACCGATTTAGGTAAATCTGCTTTTAGTTTTTTTGCACATGACTTGTGGAATGATCTCCAAGGCTCTCTAAAGGTGGATGAATTGGTGCCTCTAGGGCATTTCAAAAGGATGATTGTGGAAACTTTACTGAAGAATGATTCTATGATTGTGTTTTGCTTTTCATGTATTGATGTTTATTTAACCTTTATTTAATTAGGCAAGTCAGTTAAGAACAAATTATTATTTACAACAACGGCCTAACCCGGCAAAACACTAACGACGCTGGGCCAATTGTGCGCCGCCCTATGGAACTCTGAATCACGGCCGGTTGTGATACACCCTGCAATCAAACCAGGGTCTGTAGTGACGCCTCTAGCACTTAGATGCAGTGTCTTAGACTGCTGCGCCACTCGGGAGTATATTGATGCGTATCGATTTGTATACAAGGCTAATCAGTGAAAGAGAGATTTGTCTCATCATCACTTCCTGTTACAATATAGGTATAAAAAAACATTTGACAAAGTAAATACCAAGTGAGAAGCAGAAGCATAACCAAGACATACACAAAACAACAGAATGTAATATTATGCTGGAACCTGTGATTTCCTAAGAAAAGGATCTTTATTATGCAATCAGAGTGGGTTGGGAGTTTGACTGGCGTCTCTGGGGAGGAGTGGGGTTAGAGACAAGCATGTGTGAGATGAGAATAGTCAACAAGAGAGGAACTGGGAGAGCAGCGAGAACACTGAGGGGTGGAGAGACAGGTGGAGAGGGAACCCACATCCTGGAACCTGGAGGATAGACACCTGACCGCACCCACACAAACACACACACACACACACCCACATGCATGCACACGAACCACAAACACACACACACACATTGGCCGGCAGTCCAGGGTTGTTTCCTCTAATCAGTATCGGTTCACTTATGTCCCTCTGACCCCAAACCTACCACCAAGCCCCTCTGGGAGGGGTCCCTGCAAGGCGGAGGAGCCACAAGTTCTGGGGGTCAATGCGTCCTTTATCTCACACCTATCTCTTTTTATGAATGAGTTACAGTTCATATAAGGAAATCAGTCAATTTAAATGAATTCATTAGGTCGTAATCTATGGATTTCAAATTACTGGGAATAAAGATATGTATCTGTTGGTCACAGATACCTTTTAAAAAAAAGGTAGGGACGTGGATCAGAAAACCAGTCAGTATCTGGAGTGACCACCATTTGCCTCATGCAGCGCAACACATCTCCTTCGCATAGAGTTGATCAGGCTGTTGATTGTGGCCTGTGGAATGTTGTCCCACTCCTCTCCAATGGCTGTGCAAAGTTGCTGGATATTTGCGGGAACTGGAACACATACACCTACTCATTCACAGGTTTTTCTTTATTTTTACTAAAGTGTAAAAATGGTGTAAAACAAATCCAAATAAATTCCTCATGAAGCTGGTTGAGAGAATGCCAAGAGTGTGCAAAGCTGTCATCAAACAAAGGGTGGCTACTTTGAAGAATCTCAAATGTAAAATACATTTTGATTCCATGTGTTATTTTATAGTTTTAATGTCTTCACTATTATTCTACAATTTAAAAAATAGTACAAATTAAGAAAAACCCTTGAATGAGTAGGTGTGTCCAAACTTATGACTGGTACTGTACTTCGATTCAGAGCATCCCAAACATGCTCAATGGTTGACATGTCTGGTGAGTATGCATGGAAGAACTGGGACAGGAAGAACTGGGACAGATGAGCTTCCCTGAGACGGTTTATGAGAGTTTGTGCAGAAATTCTTCGGTTGTGCAAACCCACAGTTTCATCAGCTGTCCGAGTGGCTGGTGTCAGACGATCCCGCAGGTGATGAAGCCGGATGTGGAGGTCCTGGGTTGGCGTGGTTACACGTGGTCTTCAATTCAGCCACAAGAGCATTTGTGAGGTCGGGCACTGATGTTGGGCGATTAGGCCTGGCTCGCAGTTGGCGTTCCAATTCATCCCAAAGGTGTTCGATGGGGTTGAGGTCAGGGCTTTGTGCAGGCCAGTCAAGTTCTTCCACACCGATTTCGACAAACCATTTCTGTATGGACCTCGCTTTGTGCACCGGGGCATTGTCATGCTGAAACAGGAAAGGGTCTTCCCCAAACTGTTGCCACAAAGTTGGAGGCACTGAATTGTTTAGAATGTCATTGTATGCTGTAGCGTTACGATTTCCCTTCACTGGAACTAAGGGGCCTAGCCCACACCGTGAAACAGCCCCAGACCATTATTCCTCCTCCACCAAACTTTACAGTTGGCACTATGCATTGGGGCAGGTAGCGTTCTTATGCCATCCGCCAAATCCAGAATCGTCCGTCGGTCTGCCAGATGGTGAAGTGTGATTCATCACTCCAGACAACGCGTTTCCTCTGCTCCAGAATCCAAGAACCGTGAGTTTACACCACTCCAGCCAACGGTTGGCATTGCGCATGGTGATCTGCTATAAGCCAGTGGGTCTGGGCCCGTGAGTAACCAGCCTCTACAGGGGGCTGTACCCATAGGAAGCTTATTAGCAAGTTTTAATGTCAGAAATAATGAGTTAGACAAGACCAGCTGAAGACACATACATATGCGTGTGTTGAAAATCCTTTAATATGAGTGAGAAATGTATACAGTAGGCTGTCTAAAGGTATTAATTGTATTTATTTAGTTTGAACCTTTTTTTAACTGAAAAGCCCTAAAGGTATACAGTACATATAACACACTGTATCCATCTCCTACTAGCTAACATGCACGTACAGATCACAGTTTAAAGTCCATAGAACATAAAATACATAGAGCTCTCACTGTGTAAAGTCAGTTGAGAGTTGCAGCATCTGGTGTTCCTGTCCGGAGGAGTGATCTGTGACCTCCTCATCTGGCCTGGTATGGACAGGAAGAGCATGTGGACCGGAGAGAATCCGACTGAGCAGAATGCAACTTCCCTATAGAAAAGAGGAATAAGACACAGAGCATTGGAGCCAGAGACAGACAGTGGTCAAGGAGTCAAAGACCCTGGCTGGAGCACATAGATTATACTCATATAGAAAATACTACATATAGAAGTGAAAGGGGAAATTGTGTGTAGGGGAGGTGTCTGTACACATCGAGAGGACATTGCTGAACAGGAATTGTTCTCCAATGAAATATAGACAACTTTTAAATAGTTTTTTTTTTTTTTACTTGGTGAGTCTTAGGTTGACCCTTTGCTCTTCTGTTCGTATTTGGGATGAATTCGGGTGAAACAAAACTTACAGTGTCAGCAGGGTAATAGGGGGTGGGTGGTGGTGATGTAGAGTGGGGTGGGGTGTCAGTCCCAAGGGAGAGTATGGGGGCTGCCACAGTGATCACAGGGTCACAGTACAGGGGATTTCTGCTCCAAACTGCCGCTCTGACCCAGGCCATCTCAAACGGCTCAGTGCTCACTGGATTGTGTGTGTGTGTGTCAGGGGAAAGGATGTGGTCGGCCAGCTCAAAGACAGGTGACAGTCATAGGGTTCCGATAGATGAAAGACACAGAAAAGCAACTGAGATGAGAATAGCTGAAGTGTACAGTACCTGTCAAAAGTTTGGACCCACCTACTCATTCAAGGGTTTTTCTTTATTTTTACTATTTTCTACATTGTAGAATAATAGTGAAGACATCAAAACTATAAAATAACATATATGGAATCATGTAGTAACCAAAATGGTGTTAATAAAAATCCAAATATATTTTATATTTGCGATTCTTCAAAGTAGCAAACCTTTGCCTTGATGACAGCTTTGCACACTCTTGGCATTCTCTCAACCAGCTTCATGAGGTAATCACCTGGAATGCATTTCAGTTAACAGGTTAATTTGTGGAATTTCTTTCCTTCTAAATGCGTTTGAGCTAATCAGTTGTGTTGTGTCAAGGTAGGGGTGGTATACAGAAGATAGTCCATATTATGGCAAGAACAGCTCAAATAAGCAAAGAGAAACGACAGTCCATCATTACTTTAAGACATAAAGGTCAGTCAATCAGTCGCAAAAAACATCAAGATTTATGATGAAACTAGCTCTCATGAGGACCGCATCATGAAAGGAAGACCCAGAGTTTCCTTTGCTGCAGAGGATAAGTTCATTAGAGTTACCAGTGTCAGAAATTGCAGCCCAAATAAATGCTTCACAGAGTTCAAGTAACAGACACATCTCAACATTAACTGTTCAGAGGACACTGCGTGAATCAGGCCTCCATGGTCGAATTGCTGCAAAGAAACCACTACTAAAGGACACTAATAATAATAAGAGAATTGCTTGAGCCTTGAAACACGAGCAATGAACATTAGACCAGTGGAAATCTGTCCTTTGGTCTAATGAGTGCCAATTTTAGATTTTTGGTTCCAACCGCCATATCTTTGTGAGACGCAGAAAAGGTGAACGGATGATCTCTGCATGTGTGGTTCCCACAGTGAAGCATGGAGGAGGAGGTGTGACGGTGTGGGGGTGTTTTGCTGGTGACGCTGTCTGTGATTTATTTTGAATTCAAGGCACACTTAACCAGCATGGCTACCACAGCATTCTGCAGCGATACGCCATCCCATCTGGTTTGTGCTTAGTGGGACTATCATTTGTTTTTCAACAGGACAATGACCCAACACACCTCCAGGTTGTGTAAGGGCTATTTTACCAATAATTAGAGTGATGGAGTGCTGCATCAGATGACCTGGAATCAACAATCGCCCGACCTCAACCCAGTTGAGATTGTTTGGGATGAGTTGGACCGCAGAGTGAAGGAAAAGCAGCCAACAAGTACTTAGTATATGTGGGAACTCCTTCAAGACTGTTGGAAAAGCATTCCAGGTGAAGCTGCTTGAGAGAATGCCAAGATTATGCAAAGCTGTCATCAAGGCAAATGGTGGCTACTTTGAAGAATCTCAAATCTCAAATATATTTTAATTTTTTTAACACTTTTTTGCTTACTACATGATTCCATATGTGTTATTTCATAGTTTTGATGTCTCCACTATTATTCTACAATGTAGAAAACAGTAAAATCCCTTGAATGAGTAGGTGCGTCCAAACCTTTGACTGGTACTGTATATGATATGTATATAGCTCTCGCAGCTTGTAGTCCTAAAAAACGTAAATGAGTTGCCTCTGGTTTATTCATCCATTCCTATTGGGAAAATTAATAGGGAAGGAATAGAGTTTAGGGTTAAAAGCCCAAAAATAAGGTCTGAGGTTAACACAGGCGTAGGAGATCTTATACGTTTTATTCTATGACATAATATCAGTCAGTTAACATAAATGCTTTTTTTATTACATAAATGCTTCAAAATTCACAGAATGTCACATTAGCTGGTGAAGATGATCTCATAGAACAAAATATATAAGATTTCCTAAGCCTGTGTTTACCACAGACCTTATTTTCTGCGTTTATTAAAAACCCCTACAAAAACACCATTCATTTTCCCATAGGTTTAGTCCAATGAACCAGGGCGGAGTTAGTGCCTACAAAAAGATGCCATTAATATTTCTCTCTATAGAGGTTGTAAATAAGCAGTATTAAGATGTGTGAATCACAAGTGTCTTGGTGACTGAAGTCACAGCTTTGTGAAGGAATTAAAACCTAGTTGGTAACAAGGAGGTGGAAATAACTTCCTGCAGACCTGCACTAGAAAACTTTAGCACATTTAGCACAATTACAAGAAATCTTAAAGATAAAGCAAACATTTATGTGCATAAGTTATGCACACTATACCCCCTGAAACTAATGTTGATATAGATTTTTTCTTCAAAATGGAATGATCCAACCCTGTCATGTATGATAGAGGAACAACATTTTGGAGGTGAAACCACCACATCAGACCCCAGACATGTTACCGTGATTACACAACCTCTTACTGAGGAAAAACCGCCCGCTCAGGCCACAGGTGCTGCTGGGATGGATATGAATAAAAGTCGGTCTATAGCGGTTGGAGTGCAGCTGTTGGAGCGTGTGGTCCAACCTCAGCTATAGGGCTACAGGGTTGTCTGTTGACTGCAGTATGCCTGTGTAGGACACGCTTCCCTCTCTGAGGTCGACCGGAACCTGAACATGAGCCACCTATTATGTAAACACATTTGACCAAAGGTTGTATATCTTGCAATGTGTAATATCCTGATGTATTTTGAATGACATGTAAGAATTGGTTGGATATAATGTAAACACATCACTAGCTAATTAATGGTTGCAAAATATTCTGTTGTAGATGTAAATACATTTTGGCTACTATTTAGTATGAAGGACACTTTTCTGTAATCAACGATCATTACGAGAAAATAAAAAAGGGACCTGGGAACTTTTCTGATAAGAATTACAGAATAACCACACATGATATCAATCTGGAAGGTTTTCATGCAAACAAAATGTTGACAGCCACCATTCAGCCCGCCACCCATGAAGAATATCAACGTCATGGTTCACAAACATAACAAACACTGAGCTAAAATAATCTCCCAGTAAGCACAGTCTCATCGACAGCCTGGCAGGGTAACATGCAGTCATTTGCATGGTTATAAACAGCAGCCAGGTGAGGGGGGAAAGTGTATTTCTGTCTGCTCATTTGCATGTAAGTCTAACATGCACCACACTGGGGCTTGAGGGGAAGGTAACGCAGAGCTGTAGAGCTCACTGAAGCACATCCCCTATGGCCGGCTAACCATGCTAGTGAAGGCTACACTAGCTGTAGAGGATAGACCTTGTTATGTAACCAAGAAGAACCAAGAAGAACTATGGGCAATGCTATGGGGAATCTTTCAAAGATATGAAACAAGCTAAGGATAGCTTGTGAAAGAGGAAAACAAGTGAATGGGGTACAGTACGAATGCTATTTCCATACACCTTGGTAAAGCCTAAGTGACCTTGGTAATTCTCTGCCCTATTCAACTCAGTAATAAACTGGCGAGCCAGTCCAGTGAATCCACAATCAGAGTTTATGTTACCACATTACCCTCTAGTGGTGCTACTCAGGACTACTCCTTATTGAGTCCAACAAGAAACACGAAGGGCCGGTTTCCCAGACACATATTAGGATTAGTCTTTGACTAAAAAGCTAAAACAGTGGAGAATTTCCATTGAACATGCTTTTCAGTCCAGGATTAGGCTTAATCTGTGTGCAGGAAACCTCCCGGAAATGTACAGTAGTCCTCGGTAATGTACTTTGTTGCAATGACACATGAAATATTGTGTGAGACAAATCATGTGACTAAAATGAAAATAACCATTGCACAGCATTAGCCATGGTTATTTACCTATGTTGAAATACGGAGGGATTTTCTACATTCACTTCTGTTTTTTACTTCCGTGTTTTCAAGTTGCATATTTACAGAGCAAATGTGTTTTCATTTATATATCATGAATTATTGCTATTTCATTACCTGCAAAATGTATGAATAATGGGCCAAGTATGGAAACGTTAAAGATGTAACTAGTGGATGTCTATTATGTATCATTTACTGAATTAAATTAATACATTTACTGAATAAATAACACTATTACTTAGTTAATGAAAATCCAATTCAGAATATTATGTAAGTTATTTAATAATAACAGTATTTGAGAGAGAAAAGGTTTCTAGTAGATCAAATCTACTGCTAATCTTCCTATCGCTAGTTCATTCAGACCTGGATGCAGCTGCAGTATGTTGTCCATGATAACTTTGCTCCTGACACAAACCACACAATACATTCCATTCCCTGATTTCCCAAAATGATTCCTTCAGAACAAACAGATGCTATCTTTTCACTTATTTGTTATCTGTTTAACAAAGTTGATTATTTTCTTTTACATTAAAACAGTCTTCGAGTGAGCAGCACCGATACACTTGTGGCCAATGCAACAGTTTCTTGAAGAGGAATAATAATTCAGTAGTTTACTCAACAGGATTATTTATATCCCAAAACATACAGGATTAGTGGCATAGGGTCAAACTAACATACAACTCCGTATTTGAACAGTTTATTCCCAAAACACTATACCCACCAACTTTTCTGATGTTTTAATTCACAGATTTTAGATGTGAATTAAAATGTGTTCTTTTGCAAAAAAAGGTCGTCGCCGGCGGTCGTCGTCACCGGTCTACTAGCTGCCACCGATTCCCTTTTCCTTTTCTGTTGGTTATGTCTTATTGGTTTCACCTGTTTCTTGTTTGGGGTTTGGTTTAGGGCTATTTAAGCCTGTTATGCCCGCCTGCTTATATGCGGGCTTGTTTCTCTGTTCTGTTTTGTGGATGGTATTGTTTGTATTTTTCCGGACTGTTTGTGTCCTGTTTTGGGCCGGTCATTTATTCGCCTGTTGTTTTGGCATGACCTTTACTCACCGGAATAAATACGGTTTTCCTTAAACCTCTGCTCTCTGTGCCTGACTCTGCACCCAGCACTCCTAGTTACGTAACAATAACAGCATCTGCTAAATTACTAAAATGACAAATGTAAATGTTTTACATACAGGTCTCATATTACTTTATTGCTGTTACGTCCGTCGTCGGAATGAGACCAAAGCGCAGCGTGGAAAGTGTTCATCGTACTTTATTTGAATGAACACCAAAAACAACAAAGGGGAAAAAAACGAACGTAAAGTTCTGCAGGGCTATACAGCTACTGTGCAAAAACAACATCCCACAAACTAGGGTGGAAAAACAGGCTGCCTAAGTATGATTCCCAATCAGAGATAACGATAGACAACTGCCTCTGATTGGGAACCATACCCGGCCAACAAAGAAATATAAAACTAGAATGCCCACCCAAATCACACCCTGACCTAACCAAATAGAGAAATTAAAAGGCTCTCTAAGGTCAGGGCGTGACAATTGAATATATATATTTTTTAATTGTATTAATATTGATGTCACAAATGTATAATTTGTACAGTTCTTAATCATTTTCTAAACGTATTTCTTACATTTGACTGTGTAAACCTAGCAGTACTACTTATTTCTCTGCGAGTCAAGCAGATATATAGCGTTTTGCAAAAAAAAACATGATTATTTGTGTCATGACGTTGGCCTGGGGGTAGGTTTATGACAGTCATAAATACCTCTTCCCCCCTTTTTCCTCTCTCTACCCTACTGATGTGACATTAGAAAACCCCTTGGTTAACATAGAGATTCTGGGAACATCAGAAGGTGGGGGGAAATGACCAATTGAATCTGGTAATGAGTCTGGTAATGAGTCCAATTGAGTCTGGTAATCCGACCAATTGAACATATGCGGTGGTACTTAATGAATAGGATGTCAGTTCGGTTGTCATCTGAGACATTCTGATCAATGATAGAATGACATAAACTCTACAGTGGAAAGTCTACACATCAGAGTTATCGGATTCACATGGAATTGTTGTTCAATTTAAATGTTTGAATATGAAATTATTCGTGATGGGATGAAATGTGATTTTAGCTTCTAAAATGTGAGAATTGGGTTTTCATGAGTGAATTAGGCCCGACTCAGTGGCCCGCCCACGTGAAGAGACATGGGTTGTAAATTATGAAACACACCCCTTTTCCCCCTCCACTATATAAGCCCTTGACGAAAATGTAACCTCCTGTTCCAAGGATGTGAGGACGACGGTCCCTACGTTAAAAAGGACTAACATGTCAACTACAGAACTAAGCCAACATCAGCGTGAACTTTGGTTGCGAATGGTATGAACTTTGAACTCTTATTCACTACAGAAGTGATACCTCCTAGACGTGGAGTTAGCAACAGCAGCTGCAAACGTAAATTAGGAAAGAACAGACCGAGTATCCCGTCTACTACACAACGACGTTACTACAACGTAGAGACATGCTTCAAAGGACAAAGGACTCGGTTGGGCAACACGGCCTTCCATCTACCACCAACCTACCGAAGTGCAGCTCAGAGTAAATATTTATTGCATTTTCCTTTTCCAAATGGGCGGTAATTTAGAATGCATAAGATACTGTATTTGCGATAGCATGGCTTCTCCCCTTGGTTCCTCAAGTCGTCCCGCTCTTTCACTCAAGGAGGTGAAAGGGGGTGTAGTGGGGTGTAGCAGGAGCATCCAGGGGGTGGTCAGGGTGAACACATCTCCTGCCAAACTTCTCATAGGGTCTCCTTCGGGCCTCCACGATGTGAAGTCTCTTACTCGCATTGGACATTGTAAGCTTGTAAGTAAGCATTTCACAGTAAGGTCTACACCTATTGTATTCGGCGCATGTGACAAATACAATTTGATTTGATTTGCAGCATTTCCATAGTTACATTTGTATTTGTATTTATTATGGATGCCCAAAGCAGCAGCTACTCTTCCTGTGGTCCAGCAAAATTAAGACAGTTTATACAATTTTAAAAACTTTACAATACATTCACAGATTTCACAACACACTGTGTGCCCTCAGTCCCCTACTCCACCACTACCACATATCTACAGTAGTAAATCCATGTGTATGTATAGTGCGTATGTTATCGTGTGTGTGTGTGTGTGTGTGTGTGTGTGTGTGTGTGTGTATGCATGTGTCTGTGCCTATGTTTGTGTTGCTTCACAGTCCCCGCTGTTCCATAAGGTATTTTTTTTATCTGTTTTTTAAATCTAATTTGCTTTCATGCAGAGGGAGAGACCTAAAATTAATTGGCAGGTGTTCCAATATCAATGGGACCCTGTACAATGAGGTCAGAGTCTTGATTACTGTGTTATTAACGTTGAGATGACAACAATAAAACAATCTGATTTTTAAAATCTGATTTACACTTCTTCCCACCTAGTCTCTAAGGACTTAAGGGGTCTTTGGCCCTACCTATGACTACCTCAGCTCTCTGACATCTTCCATTATCTTTGGTTCCGTTAAAGCACCATGCAACCAGAGGGAAACCCAGGGAGACATATACTGTACAGGCTGAGTGGGCTGCTTGCATGCCTCTTCAGAGCGTGTTTACAATGGCATGTGTTTAGAAACCCTCTCTCAGACTGTCACCCTGGACACAACAGGGGAAACACACCAAGGCTTTCCCAAGCAGAGACTTTCCACATCCAGCCTATGACCGACTCTCACTTACTCATCAACAACACACAATTACTCATTGGGCCACCAAATTGAAGACTTGGCAGAGTGAAGGAGCAGGAAGTAGAGTAAGAGAATGTGCATATATGAGGGAGAGAGAGAGAGGATTGGATGCCTGGGTCCAGAGCATCTGTCTCAGTCTTCAGGCCCCATTGGTCTTTTTTTAACCTTTATCTTACTAGGTAAGTTGACTCAAAACACATTCTCATTTACAGCAACAACCTGGGGAATAGTTACAGGGGAGAGGAGGGTGGATGAATAAGCCAATTGTAAGCTGGGGATGGTTAGGTGACAGTATGAGGGCCAGATTGGGAATTTAGCCTGGACACCAGGGTTAACACCCCTACTCTTACAATAAGTGCCATGGGATCTTTAGTGACCACAGAGAGTCAGGACACCCATTTAACATCCCATCTGAAAGACAGCACCCTGCACAAGGTTATGTCCCTAATCACTGCACTGAGGCATTGGGATATTTTTTAGACCAGATGAAAGCGTGCCTCCTACTGGCTCTCCAACACCACTTCCAGCAGCATCTGGTCTCCCATCCAGGGACTGACCAGAACCAACCCTGCTTAGTTTCAGAGGCAAGCCAGCAGTGGGATGCAGGGTGGGATGCTGCTGGCAAATGCGGTCTAATGGGGTACAAGAGGTTCCCAGGATATACATCCACAATACAAGTCTAATAAAAACGTATTGATGTTACATTTTGTGTCAAAGATGGGCATTGGTGCCCACAGAGATAATATTGTTTGGAAATAAAAAAATCCTGTCGACTTCTCTTGAATATCTCAACTGTAGTATGAGGCTCAGCCATGAGAGGGAGCTAGATGGCACTGGGATGAATGCTCATACCTTGACACCAGGACACATTGACCGTATGCCAACATGGCTTGCGAAGAAGGCAGAAAGATGAATCCTGAACATAAATCTTAGAAATATCATAATATCACTGAGGAAAAACAAATGTTTAGTGCTTTGTGGTCATAAGTTCTATTCCTCTTTTTGTGAAATAGAGTGAAATAGTGAAAGTTATTTTCTAGTTTTATTTGAGGTTTGGAGTGTGAGAGTTCCCTCAGCTTTTGGGGCTGTGAGAGTGTGATTTTCGCATTTTGTGGTTTTGGTCAAATCCAACCAAATTATCAAAGGGGTAGGTGTGTTTGTGTGTATGTGTGTCTGTGTGTGACTAGTAACATGTAAGTTTATGGTCTGGAATTATTTCATCAGTTATGTTTTGAGGTTAAAGAAAAAGATTGGGTAATTCAGATAGGTCATTCAAGGTCCTATGATTATAGGAAACATGCTCAACACCCCAACACACACACACACACACACACACACACACACAACACCACACCACACACACACACACACACAACACACACACACACACACACACACACACCACACACACACACACACAACACACACACACCACACACACACACGTAGCGACATGCACATAACTTACCCTCTCCATACCTAGCCCATCCACTCCGCTCGCTCTGCGGCCTCATTAAACAACCGTGACCTGTCGCGTGCAACTACCGATGTCTACACTGCTTATCCTTCCTCTCTCCTCATCCTACCCTTTCTCCTTATCAATTACCCAAGCAAACACCGGGTACTCTCGTCGATCTCATTAACTCTACTACGAGTAACTCTATGACGCTATCTGACGATCCTAGCGTTCCCCTTCGAATCCTATCACTACATACCATAGCCCCATGAGGCTCCGCAATCTTTTCCAATCTGCGATTCAGAATGGCTGGACCCTTGTTCCATCTCTACTGCTGCACCATCTCTCGATAGTCCATCGACCTGCCTCCTCCGTCTTTGTCCCCCCCTCAAGTACTTGCCTACTCATATATCTATACACCGAAACGTCCTGAGGCACCATCCACGCGAGCGCACCTTGAATGTTCATAGTCCCCCCCACTGTCTATGAAACCAAACCAGTCTGCTCCCCTGCCTAACATATGCGTCAGATAGCCTTAGTTTCCAACAGAATAAAACATGGATGACCTCTCATGAGTTTATAGCCAGCCTCACGAAAGGCTCTTAGTCACTCATGGAAAAAAGCCAACATGAGTGCATACTCTCATTTAACTCACAACCCCCGAGAATACCTATGCTCATACGTCGCCCACTACCAAGCAACCATAACCTTACAACTTCTGTTGAATAGAGAGACAAAGATTAAACACAGCAGAGAGGATCAGAGAAGCCAGATGAAATACCCTGCAGGAGCCTCGCACAGAGACATAACCTAGCAACAGATGCTCTGTCGAAGCAGTGTTCTTCTAATGATATAGATCCACTAATCATAGTTCTGAGAGAGAAGAGAGATATGAGCGACAGAGCGACATAACATCGGAGCGAGAGGTTAAGCAGACCCCGCCCACTCCTAAAAGCTTTGTCGAACGCAGAACAGAGAATGATGCCAACAGAGATTCAGTCCACTCCTGTACCCAAGCGACCTGCAGTCAAGTGAGGCCCGCAGAACGGAGTAAGTGAGATGACCCATCGCACGAGAACACCCAGTGAGACGTTCGAGAGACGAGACGTGAACGGCTTGCGAAGGATGGCTGCTAGAGCTTATCGGCCTTGCAAGCCACCCCGGTATTTCTGCCCATCAAACGAAGCATAACAGATCCCTTCATGAGAATGCGGGGAAGAAGATGTTTAACCCTGAGAGTTTTGGTAGAAAAAAAGAAAAAAAAAAAAAGAGAGAGATAATATTAAAAAAACCACGTGAGTTTCACCAAACAGCTTCTATTTGATAAGTGCTAGTTAACATCAACAGAACCAGAGCGACATGATGAAGATATACACCAAAGAGAAGCCTGGAGAGAGAGAAGATGAGGAGAGAGTAAAAGAACGAGAGAGCATCTTGTTAGTCACACCCCACCCTAACGAACGTTAAGCAGTTTGTGCCTAACACGAGAGCGACGAATAAGTACTGGCTAAAACTGAGATTATTCATATGTGCTTTATATCGCGAGCGAGTAGTGACAGCGAAGTCTGGTACTATCTTCCTCTTTCCGCGCCCTGATGCAGATGAGAGAGATTAGTTAAATCTCAGACGCGGACAAGCCTTGGTGCCCTACTCTTTCCAGATTTTATGCTTTATATAGACTCATGTTTTACGAATCGGACCGGAAGAGAGTAGAGAGAGAGAGAGCAACCTGAGTTTATTGCTTAATAGATAAAACTTAGTATTAAGATGAACTCCCCTTGTTGATGACGACGCACGAAGAGAGAGAAAGAGAGAGAGAGAGAGAGAGACCTTCCTTGAAGTGGTTGGGATTAAAGAAAACCAAACACCAGAGTAAATTCCTCTGTGGCGGCCATTTCCCTCCTCAGCTCTTTCTGCAGTAAAGAGAGATACACAGAGAGGGACAGTGAGGTGTATAGTGAGGTGTATACATAGAAGCCACGGCTTCAATATTGATAGAAGACTCACTCTACTATAGTTAGCTAACGCACTTTTTTAAAATTGTATTTATTTCACCTTTGTTTAACCAGGTAGGCCAGTTGAGAACAAGTTCTCATTTACAACTGCGACCTGGCCAAGATAAAACTTCTGTACATCGTGCTGTAACGTACAATTTACCTTATTTTAGCGCCCAAAAAACGTAATACTTCCAGGTCAACTGTAATATGAATACCATTGTAAAGCACAATTTCCAGCAAAATGAATGACGAGGCCTTCATGCTGCCCCTCTCTGCATGATTGAAGAAGGCAATGAGCTCTGTCGGGTCTTTTTGAAATTGACGGGTGGGGAAGAGAAACCTACTGCGTGATAGATATCCCGTTATTTTTTTTTATTTTTTTTTGTTTCACAATTATTTAACCAGGTAGGCTAGTTGAGAACAAGTTCTCATTTACAACTGCGACCGAGCCAAGATAAAGCATAGCAGTGTGAACAGACAACACAGAGTTAACAAAAGGCATGAGGAGGTAGGCAATAAATAGGCCATGGGAGCGAATAATTACAATTTAGCAGATTAACACTGGAGTGATAAATCATCAGATGATCATGTGCAAGTAGAGATACTGGTGTGCAAAAGAGCAGAAAAYTAAATAAATAAAAACAGTAAGGGGATGAGGTAGGTCAATTGGGTGGGCTGTTTACAGATGGACTATGTACAGCTGCAGCGAWCGGTTAGCTGCTCAGATAGCAGATGTTTAAAGTTGGTGAGGGAAATAAAAGTCTCCAACTTCAGCGATTTTTGCAATTCGTTCCAGTCACTGGCAGCAGAGAACTGGAAGGAAAGGCGGCCAAATGAGGTGTTGGCTTTTGGGATGATATATACCTGCTGGAGCGCGTGCTACGGGTGGGTGTTGTTATCGTGACCAGTGAACTGAGATAAGGCGGAGCTTTACCTAGCATGGACTTATAGATGACCTGGAGCCAGTGGGTCTGGCGACGAATATGTAGCGAGGGCCAGCCGACTAGAGCATACAGGTCGCAGTGGTGGGTGGTATAAGGGGTTTTAGTAACAAAACGGATGGCACTATGATAAACTGCATCTAGTTTGCTGAGTAGAGTATTGGAAGCTATTTTGTAGATGACATCGCCGAAGTCGAGGATCGGTAGGATAGTCACTTTTACTAGGGTAAGTTTGGCGGCGTGAGTGAAGGAGGCTTTGTTGCGAAATAGAAAGCCGATTCTTGATTTGATTTTGGATTGGAGATGTTTAATATGAGTCTGGAAGGAGAGTTTACAGTCTAGCCAGACACCTAGGTATTTATAGATGTCCACATATTCCATATTCCACCCGTCCAGGGTGGTGATGCTAGTCGGGCGGGCGGGTGCTGTCCCTGTCCCTGTCCCTTTCTTGTTTTTAAACTGTGAGAGAAGCGCTACACCTGGTGGAGAGAGGCTGTAAGACACAGAATCATTTGCATTATGCGTGCTGTACGCATCACCTGCAGTGTCCTGGTACCCTACTACAGGAGATAGAGGACAGCTGTGTGTGAAGATTTACTCTCTGTCGTATCTTCTTCCTAGGCCCAACTGAGCGCCTCCTCCTCCCTCCCTCCCTCCCTCCCTCTCCCAGAACCTCTTCATCTCTTCCTGAATTCAGGAATAAACTTGTGCAGAGCAGCAGAGAGGGGCCTGATCCGTGTTCATGTTCCTCCACTGTGTGAATTACGGTTTCCCGTCTGCAGCTGAACCAGGGAACAAGTCTGAAAGGCCATCCATCAGCCACTGTGTCTGCAGCTCTGCGTCCTCCTGAACAATGTGTGACCCTCTCCTAACCCTAACGCTGGMCACACAGAGGGGTCAGGAGAGGGGTGACTTCCACACCATGTTTCCAGCCTACACCGGAAACCCAGTAACACAGCACAGTAAATCATAAAGWGAAACTGAAATAGTTCCACAGAGGTAGTTTAATTTGGTGAGCTGGGAGAGTTGATGGCAACAGTGGTGGGATAAAACTCAACAGCTATAGAGCATTATGCTATCCTCAAGGACATTCAAAAAGACTTCCTTGGAGGTCAAATCAATCTCAACCAGTACCTGACATCCTGTTGCCAGTTGGATGGATGATTAACTAGTCTGAGTAGTGTCTGTCTGGTCTGTTGACTGAAGAGGCTGGCTGGGTGGCAGAGGTACTGATGCTCTCTCTCTCTATCTCTGTCTGTAATGTCTGGGTTTAGTCTACAACCTGTCCCGCAACCATCCCCTCACTCTACCCCCTGCCTCTCCATATATCTATAAATCAACTCTAACAGACCACACACACACAATCACAAATGCACTCACAGACACACGCATGTCATATATGCACACAACAAACTACACCACAGACATTATTGTGAGCGATTTAATTCTTTTTTCTCTTTTAAATTTGCGTTTAACCCCCCCTGGCCGGCTTCTTTTCTTTTCTTCCTTTTTCTTCCTCTTTTCTCTCTGGCCTGTAGGGATAAGTGTTGCATTGCAGCTTCTTTTATCGTGTGAACCCGCCGGCCCGAGTACAAGTACGAGCCTTCTTAACGTCCCTCAGAGGAAAGAAAGTAAGAAAGATGTCTTTACTATACGCAGGACTCTAAGATAGAAAGTCTCCTCTTAACGTCAGAATAGAAGAAAGGTTAGAAGCTATCTTTACGCAAGTGGTAGGATCTAAGTAAGCAACATATCACATTCAAGGATTGGTAGGGAAAAAAGTCAGAGCTTCTTAACGTCCGGTTAGGAAAGTAGAAGCTCCTTAACGTCGGTAGAGAAGTAGTTAGAGAGAGCCTTAACTGTAATCTGTTTCTACTGTTAGGGTGTTAGTAGATGTAGTAGAGCACTTGTCTTAACGATGATGATAGAGAGAGTGAATGCTATTTCACATAATCCGTGAGGGTGTGCGGAAGAGGGATGAGGACAAGTGAGAAGAGAGCGTTATGCATGTAAACCCGGAGAGAGATGATGAAGAGGAGGAGGAAAGTCTAGACGTACTTGAAAACGAGTCAAGAGAGAGCGTGAGGCTAGAAGAAGAAGTGAGAGAGCATATCTTACGCGTAGAGAGAGGGTAGAGAGAGACGAGAGAGCTTCTGAAACGAGCGGGCAGTGAAGAGAAAGTAAGAAGCTGCATTAAGACGGATGGGTAAGAGAAAGTAGAGCGTATCTGTAACGCGCGGATTAGAAGAAAGGTACAGAGACTTCTTGAAGAAGAGACGAAACGAAGCACGAGAGACTAGAGAGAGAGAGAGATGCAGAGAGAGAGAGGAAGGAGAGACTCCAGAAGATGAGTCTTAGAGAAAAGAAGATGAGAGACTACATGAGCATGTAGAAGCGAGCACAGACAGCAGAGGAGAAGAATAGAGACATAGAGGCGTGGCGTGGAACGAGTGGTAGGTGAGAGAAACGAGATAGAGTGCTGATGGCTATAAGCAGCCAGAGAGGTGGAGGAGGGAGTGAAAGGATTAGGAGATAAGGTAAGGGAGGCTTTAAAGTGTATGCTAAGAGCCAGAATCTGCTTACAAGTGAGACACTAGAGTGTTTAGAGCCTTGTACTCTAACTGATGGCTGATTGTGATAGTGGAAGAAGTAGCAGCGACATGCCTCTCACAACGCCCTGCGCCTTTGACAATCACAACTAGATAGAGAGCTTCAACCCCTGTACCTTAGGAGTTCCGGTGACAAAAGCTCACAGACCTGTTGTATACGGCGAATGACGTGAGAAAGTCTGAGAGCTTCTTAACGCGGTGTGTGTGAAAGATGTAGATGCTTTCTGTTAACCGCGCTGTGTCAACTTAGAAATGTCAGGGAGAGTCAAGCTAGCAGTTGCTTCTACTGTAACGCCTCGATTAGTAGCAACACAAGTAATACGCAGACTTGCAACGGGTTGAGGAAAATCTCAGAACTTATCACTACTAAACAACTCACCATGCATTTACATGAGCAGAGATATTAGCTCTAGCTATGCCTGTACAGCAACATCTTGAACGCACCAGCTCAAGTCGAAAGTATAGAAGCTGTCTGAAGAGAACTTCAATCGATGAGAGATAGGAAGACGAGCTTTCTTACACGCGAGTGCAGCCCCCCCCCCATATTATGCGTAATCAGTACGAACGCTCGTTCTTGGAACGTGATATGAGAAGGAGTAGGAGCTTCTCTTATTGAGATCGTAGTGTTGCTGTGATGGACTCTGATGCTGCCTTGCCCAAGACCACGAGACTGCCTCCTATTGATAAAAAACTGTTGGCGAGAGTGACAAGCTTATGACGTCTTTGCCCTCACATGGCGCTACTCCTTGTGTTAAACCAATGGGCCACAGATCGTCCTTCTGCTTCCTGACCGAGATCGGAACAAACCAAGCTACACTCACAGCGGAGCACAATCATTCTCGAGCTAGTCACCCTGGGATCCACAACACACTGCACACACCACGATTTAGAACACACACTCCGACAGAGCACAACACGACTACCTAAAACCACTTCCACACTATCACCTACATCATCTGACTACAACAGGCACACCCTACAACACACGACTACTACAACGATGCACTCACATCTCTCAGACACACAGGCGAACATGACAGCGACAATTATGTAGACCTCAAGACATAATCAATTGTTATCGTCTATTAAGAGGCTCTCACAAGTTCTGCATAGGAGCTTTCACGTGCCGATGTCCTCTGGTCGCGCTCACAAACATTCGAGTATCTCTTTTAAAGTCAGAGATACCACTAAGCTATTCACCAATAACTGACACCTAGGAAGACTGCGCCTTGGAGATAAACCTCTCTTCAATCTCTCTCT